>NW_028320712.1:0-102298 GCF_062004578.1 Staurois parvus
AGAAAACAATTGGTAACACACTACGCCGACAAGGACTGAAATCCTGCAGTGCCCGCACGGTCCCTCTGCTCAAGAAAGCCCATGTCCAGGCCCGTCTGAAGTCTGCCACTGAACATCTGAATGATGCCGAGGAGGACTGGTGGGAAGTGTTGTGGTCAGAGGAGACCAAAATCCAGCTCTTTGGCATCAACTCAACTCGCGTGTTTGGAGGAGGAGGAATGCTGCCTATGACCCCAAGAACACCATCCCAACTGTGAAACATGGTGGTGGAAACATTCTGCTTTGGGGGGGTTTTTCTGCTAAGGGGACAGGACAACTGCACCACATCAAAGGGACGATGGACGGGGCAATGTACCCTCAAATCTTGGGTGAGAACCTTCTTCCCTCAGCCAGGGCATTGAAAATGGGTGGTGGATGGGTGTTCCAGCATGACAATGACCCAAAACACACGGCCAAGGCAACAAAGGAGCGGCTCAAGAAGAAGCACATTAAGGTCCTGGAGTGGCCTAGCCAGTCTCCACACCTTCATCCGATTGATAATCTGTGGAGGAGCTGAAAGTTCGAGTTGCCAAACGTCAGCCACCAAACCTTAATGACTTGGAGAGGATCTGCCAAGAGGAGTGGGCCAAAATCCCTCCTGAGATGTGTGCGAACCTGGGGGCCAACTCCAGGAAACGTCTGACCTCTGTGATGGCCAACAAGGGATTGGCCACCAAGTACTAAGTCATGTTTTGTGAAGGGGATCAAATCCTTCTTTCCTCATCACATGCAGATCCGTCATCATTTGTTAGACGCATTTCTGCTGAATTTGTTGTTGTATTCTGTCTCTCAGTGTTACACCGAACATTCCATTGTTAGACCGATCGTTTCTGTGTGAGGGGTGAACATTCCATTGTTAGACCGATCATTTCTGTGTGAGGGGCGAACATTCCATTGTTAGACCGATCGTTTCTGTGTGAGGGGCGAACATTCCATTGTTAGACCGATCATTTCTGTGTGAGGGGCGAACATTCCATTGTTAGACCAATCATTTCTGTGTGAGGGGCGAACATTCCACTGTTAGACCGATCGTTTGTGTGAGGGGCGAACATTCCCTTGTTAGACCGATCATTTCTGTGTGAGGGGCGAACATTCCATTGTTAGACCGATCATTTCTGTGTGAGGGGCGAACATTCCATTGTTAGACCGATCATTTCTGTGTGAGGGGCGAACATTCCATTGTTAGACCGATCATTTCTGTGTGAGGGGCGAACATTCCATTGTTAGACCGATCATTTCTGTGTGAGGGGCGAACATTCACCATCAGCCGGGGAGCAAATACACATTTCCTGCACTGTATGTATATATATATATGTATGATGTATGTACAGTGTGTATATAGGGTATACAGTTGTGTTGAAAATACTAGCCGTCAGACATCACTAACCGGATCAATCGCTGTTTTTGGTGGAAATGATATTTCTACATGGCAAATAATTTCCTAGCAGGTGTAGTAGAGTCATAGAAATCCAACAGACCCGACAGTCATGACATGCATGCTGCTGATTCTGTGTCATTGAATCACTAATTGAGGGGCGTGTTCACAATAATAGCCGTGTGGAGTTTTATTAGTGACGTCATTCATTCTTTGAGAAACAGGCGGCAATTATTGCCCTTATTTAAGGAAGGAAGGCAGCAAATGTTGTACATGCTGGTTACAGTGCATTTCTCTCTGAAATTCTGAGGAAAATGGGCCGTTCCAGACATTGTTCAGAAGAACAGCGTACCTTGATTAAAAAGTTGATTGGAGGGGAAAACATATAAAGAAGTGCAGAAAATGATCGGCTGCTCAGCTAAAATGATGGCAAATGCTTTAAAATGGCAACCAAAACCTGAAAGACGTGGAAGAAAGCGAAAAACTACCATTGGAATGGATAGAAGAATAGCCAACATGGCGCGGACTCAGCCAACAATCAGCTCCAGGAAGATGAAAGAAGGTGTGACGTTCCCTGTAAGGACTCAGCCAACAATCAGCCCCAGGAAGATGAAAGAAGGTGTGACGTTCCCTGTGAGGACTCAGCCAACAATCAGCCCCAGGAAGATGAAAGAAGGTGTGACGTTCCCTGTGAGGACTCAGCCAACAATCAGCTCCAGGAAGATGAAAGAAGGTGTGACGTTCCCTGTGAGGACTCAGCCAACAATCAGCTCCAGGAAGATGAAAGAAGGTGTGACGTTCCCTGTGAGGACTCAGCCAACAATCAGCTCCAGGAAGATGAAAGAAGGTGTGACGTTCCCTGTGAGGACTGTTACAATTAGAAGACGCCGATGTGAAGCCAAGCTATCTGCAAGAAGTCCCTGCAAAGTCCCACTGTTGGGAAAAAGACGTGTGCTGAAGAGGTTACAATCTGCCAAAGAGCACATTGACCGGCCTAAAGAGAAATGGGGCAACATTTTGTGGACGGATGAAAGTAAGATTGGTCTTTTTGGGTCTAGTGGGCGGAGACAGTTTGTCAGACGACCCCCAAACACTGAATTCAAGCCACAGTACACTGTGAAGACCGTGAAGCATGGCGGTGCAAGCATCATGATATGGGGATGTTTCTCATACGGTGTTGGGCCTATTTATTGCATACCAGGGATCATGGATCAGTTTAAATCCATCAGAATACTTGAAGAGGTCATGCTGCCTTATGCTGAAGAGGAAATGCCCTTGAAATGGGGGTTCCAACAAGACAACGACCCCAAACACACCAGTAAACGTGCAACATCTTGGTTCCAGACCAACAAGATGGACGTTATGGAGTGGCCAGCCCAATCCCCGGATCTTCATCCAATAGAAAACTTGTGGGGTGACATCAAAAATGCCGTTTCTGAGGCCAAACCAAGAAATCGAGAAGAACTGTGGAATGTGGTCCAATCATCCTGGGCTGGAATACCTGATCACAGGGGCCAGAAGTTGGGGGACTCCATGCAACACAGATGTACAGCAGTTCTCAGAAACAGTGCGACTACAACCAAATATTCATGAAGTCATTCAAAGGAAAGCAAAATCTTCAAACATTTCTCAGTTTATATAGTGAATGTTGGAGTTTGGAAAGAAGAATACAAACACGGCCATTTTTTTTGAACCGTCTAATATTCACTTTTCTTCCATTTTTTTAGAGGAACAACACAAATTTGATGTATTTTTCTTCATGTTGTGATTTGGAATAGAATGTGTCGTGTTCCCAATGCATTTGTGTGGATGGAAATAAAGGATTAGAAGGATTTGCAGCTTTACTCACTTTTATCATCACACGGATATTATTGAACACAACTGTATGTATATGATGTACGTACGGCGTGTATACAGGAAATCAGATCAGATGGGTATTTCCCCAACACAGCGATTCCATTAGAATGTCTGTTGATGGAGACATGGAGGGATGGATGGATGGAGACATGGATGGATGGAGACATGGATGGATGGATGGAGACATGGGTGGATGGATGGAGACATGGGTGGATGGATGGATGGAGAGAGACATGGATGGATGGATGGATGGAGACATGGGTGGATGGATGGATGGAGAGAGACATGGATGGATGGATGGATGGATGGATGGAGACATGGGTGGATGGATGGAGACATGGATGGATGGATGGAGACATGGGTGGATGGATGGAGAGACATGGATGGATGGATGGATGGATGGAGACATGGGTGGATGGATGGAGACATGGATGGATGGAGACATAGAAGGATGGATGAAGACATGGATGGAGAGAGACATGGGTGGAGACATGGGTGGATGGATGGAGACATGGGTGGATGGGTGGAGACATGGGTGGAGACATGGGTGGATGGATGGAGACATGGGTGGATGGGTGGAGACATGGGTGGATGGGTGGAGACATGGGTGGAGACATGGGTGGATGGATGGAGACATGGGTGGAGACATGGGTGGATGGGTGGAGACATGGGTGGATGGGTGGAGACATGGGTGGAGACATGGGTGGATGGATGGAGACATGGGTGGAGACATGGGTTGATGGATGGAGACATGGGTGGATGGATGGAGACATGGGTGGAGACATGGGTGGAGACATGGGTGGATGGATGGAGACATGGGTGGAGACATGGGTGGATGGATGGAGACATGGGGGGATGGATGGAGACATGGGTGGAGACATGGGTGGATGGATGGAGACATGGGTGGAGACATGGGTGGATGGGTGGAGACATGGGTGGAGACATGGGTGGATGGGTGGAGACATGGGTGGATGGGTGGAGACATGGGTGGATGGATGGAGACATGGGTGGAGACATGGGTGGATGGATGGAGACATGGGTGGAGACATGGGTGGATGGGTGGAGACATGGGTGGATGGGTGGAGACATGGGTGGATGGATGGAGACATGGGTGGAGACATGGGTTGATGGATGGAGACATGGGTGGATGGATGGAGACATGGGTGGAGACATGGGTGGATGGATGGAGACATGGGTGGAGACATGGGTGGATGGATGGAGACATGGGGGGATGGATGGAGACATGGGTGGAGACATGGGTGGATGGATGGAGACATGGGTGGAGACATGGGTGGATGGGTGGAGACATGGGTGGAGACATGGGTGGATGGGTGGAGACATGGATGGAGACATGGGTGGAGACATGGGTGGATGGATGGAGACATGGATGGAGACATGGGTGGAGACATGGGTGGATGGATGGAGACATGGGTGGAGACATGGGTGGATGGATGGAGACATGGGTGGAGACATGGGTGGATGGATGGAGACATGGGTGGATGGATGCAGGACGGGGGTAGTGTGTGATCTTACCTGCAGAATTCTGAGGTGTGGGGCCCCGAGTATTGGGAGAAGAGGACAGACTGGCATCGTCCTAAACACAGAAAGAGAAGAATGAAACACGTGAGAAGATGGGGACACGGAGCTCGGCGAGTGTCTCGTAGTTCGTCTCATAGCGATCGATCTGTAGAATGGTCTCCAGTGACGGCCGGACACCTCATGTTCAGTTTGCAGTTGATAAACGCTCAGCGGTGAACTTCGAACTCAATGCAAGTCTATGGGACTCCAAATTATGAATTCAGAAGTGCCGATTGTGAAGGACCTCTGCCAGGGATCGGCCATAGAAGGGGGATGGGGACTCGGGGTTTGGGGACTAGGGGGCTCGGGGACTCGGGGGTTCAGGGACTCGGGATTCGGGGACTAGGGTGCTCGGGGTTAGGGGGACTAGGGGGTTTGGAGACTAGGGGGCTCGGAGACTCGGGGGCTCTGAGACTAGGGGTTCGGGGACTAGGGGGCTCGGGGACTCGGGGGTTCAGGGACTCGGGGGTTTGGAGACTCGGGGCTCAGGGACTCTGCGTTCGGGGACTAGGGGGCTCGGAGACTCGGGGTTTGGGGACTAGGGGGCTCGGAGACTCAGGGTTCGGGGACTAGGGGGCTCAGGGACTCAGGGACAACCAACAGGGACAGGAATTGGTGGGAAAAAAATGCAAAAAGTACCGTTATTAAAGGGGCCGCCATTCTGCGTTGCTTAACATACAAATAAAATAAATTCCTTTAACCCTCATGCCTGGGGGGGTCCCGGGGGGGGGGGGGGTCCCCCCATAAACTACCTGCAAGGTTGCACATCTGTACAATGTATGGGACCTTTAGGTCTTGTAGGAAGGTTGGTCCGCTCCAATGTAGACACGAGAACCTGAACCCAGAGCCCGGAGCCCAGAACCCAGAGCCAAGAACCCAGAGCCAAGAACCCGGAGCCCAGAACCCGGAGCCCAGAACCCGGAGCTCAGAGCCAAGAACCCGGAGCCCAGAAACCGGAGCACAGAACCCAGAGCCTGGAGCAGCCAGATTCTGCCATTTATACATTCTGGGAAATCAGAGGGGAGAATAAATTACACTGAAAGCCCAAATCATTCTATGGGGGTCTCATGTATGGGGGTCTCATGTATGGGGGGTCTCATGTATGGGGGGTCTCATGTATCTGGGTCTCATGTATGGAGGGTCTCATGTATCTGGGTCTCATGTGTGGGGGTCTCATGTATGGAGGGTCTCATGTATGGGGGTCTCATGTATGGAGGTCTCATGTATCTGGGTCTCATGTATGGAGGTCTCATGTATGGGGGGTCTCATGCATGGGGGTCTCATGTATGGAGGGTCTCATGTATGAGGGTCTCATGTATGGGGGTCTTATGTATCTGGGTCTCATGTATGGAGGGTCTCATGTATCTGGGTCTCATGTATGGGGGTCTCATGTATGGAGGGTCTCATGTATGGAGGGTCTCATGTATGGAGGTCTCATGTATGGGGGGTCTCATGTATGGGGGGTCTCATGTATCTGGGTCTCATGTATGGAGGGTCTCATGTATCTGGGTCTCATGTATGGGGGTCTCATGTATGGAGGGTCTCATGTATGGGGGTCTCATGTATGGAGGTCTCATGTATCTGGGTCTCATGTATGGAGGTCTCATGTATGGGGGGTCTCATGCATGGGGGTCTCATGTATGGAGGGTCTCATGTATGAGGGTCTCATGTATGGGGGTCTTATGTATCTGGGTCTCATGTATGGGGGTCTCATGTATGGAGGTCTCATGTATGGAGGTCTCATGTATGGGGGGTCTCATGTATGGGGGGTCTCATATATCTGGGTCTCATGTATGGAGATCTCATGTATGGGGGTCTCATGTATGGGGGGTCTCATGTATGTGGGGTCTCATGTATGGGGGGTCTCATGTATGGGGGTCTCATGCATGGAGGTCTCATGCATGGAGGTCTCATGTATGGGGGGTCTCATGTATGGAGGTCTCATGTATGGGGGTCTCATGTATGGGGGTCTCATGTATGGAGGGTCTCATGTATGGGGGGTCTCATATATGGGGGGTCTTATGTATCTGGGTCTCATGTATCTGGGTCTCATGTATGGAGGTCTCATGTATGGAGGGGTCTCATGTATGGGGGTCTCATGTATGTGGGGTCTCATGTATGGAGGGTCTCATGTATCTGGGTCTCATGTATGGGGGTCTCATGTATGGAGGGTCTCATGTATGGGGGTCTCATGTATGGAGGTCTCATGTATCTGGGTCTCATGTATGGAGGTCTCATGTATGGGGGGTCTCATGCATGGGGGTCTCATGTATGGAGGGTCTCATGTATGAGGGTCTCATGTATGGGGGTCTTATGTATCTGGGTCTCATGTATGGAGGGTCTCATGTATCTGGGTCTCATGTATGGGGGTCTCATGTATGGAGGGTCTCATGTATGGAGGGTCTCATGTATGGAGGTCTCATGTATGGGGGGTCTCATGTATGGGGGGTCTCATGTATCTGGGTCTCATGTATGGAGGGTCTCATGTATCTGGGTCTCATGTATGGGGGTCTCATGTATGGAGGGTCTCATGTATGGGGGTCTCATGTATGGAGGTCTCATGTATCTGGGTCTCATGTATGGAGGTCTCATGTATGGGGGGTCTCATGTATGGAGGGTCTCATGTATGAGGGTCTCATGTATGGGGGTCTTATGTATCTGGGTCTCATGTATGGGGGTCTCATGTATGGAGGTCTCATGTATGGAGGTCTCATGTATGGGGGGTCTCATGTATGGGGGGTCTCATATATCTGGGTCTCATGTATGGAGATCTCATGTATGGGGGTCTCATGTATGGGGGGTCTCATGTATGTGGGGTCTCATGTATGGGGGGTCTCATGTATGGGGGTCTCATGCATGGAGGTCTCATGCATGGAGGTCTCATGTATGGGGGGTCTCATGTATGGAGGTCTCATGTATGGGGGTCTCATGTATGGGGGTCTCATGTATGGAGGGTCTCATGTATGGGGGGTCTCATATATGGGGGGTCTTATGTATCTGGGTCTCATGTATCTGGGTCTCATGTATGGAGGTCTCATGTATGGAGGGGTCTCATGTATGGGGGTCTCATGTATGTGGGGTCTCATGTATGGGGGTCTCATGTATGGAGGTCTCATGTATGGAGGGGTCTCATGTATGGGGGTCTCATGTATGGGGGGTCTCATGTATGGGGGGTCTCATGTATGGGGTCTCATGTATGGAGGTCTCATGTATGGGGGTCTCATGTATGGAGGTCTCATGTATGGGGGTCTCATGTATGGGGGTCTCATGTATGATGGGGGTCTAATGTATCTGGGTCTCATGTATGGGGGGGGTGTCATGTATGGGGGTGTCATGTATGGGGGGGACTCATGTATGGGGGTCTCATGTATGGGGGTGTCATGTATAAGGGTCTCATGTATGGGGGGGTCTCATGTATGGGGGTCTCATGTATGAGGGTCTCATGTATGGGGGGTCTCATGTATGGGGGTCTCATGTATGAGGGTCTCATGTATGAGGGTCTCATGTATGGGGGGTCTTATATATATGGGTCTCATGTATGGGGGTCTCATGTATGGGGGGTCTCATGTATGGGGGGTCTTATATATATGGGTCTCATGTATGGGGGTATCATGTATGAGGGTCTCATGTATGGGGGTCTCATGTATGGGGGGTCTCATGTATGGGGGGTCTCATGTATGGGGGGTCCCTTTGGTCCCCAGCATTGATTATGGGGCGGTGTCCATCGTCTTCGCTGTGCCGATTTATTCCTGACCCCATCGGCAGACTTCCCCCAACAGTCCGTGTTCCCATCCAATCAGCTGCCTGAGCTCAGAGCTACAATCTGATTGGCTCTTTCCCATGACTGGTGACAATACACAGGCAGATCTCAGGGCCGTCCCGGAGGCGGATCGTTCCTCTCCAGCCACTCACATTTTGGCATTCCTCTTCTTTCTTGTCTCCGGGTTTCTCGGATTGGGAGGCGGCTTTTCTTCTACAACAAAAACACAACGCAGGCTCGTCACACACGGAAAGACGAAGTTTCATCGACTTATACCCCCCCCACCCCCATCAACACGGGAACGACATTTTTAAATAAAACTTTTCCCTTTTCATTACATAACTTATCTCAACCCAGTGATATCAACACTGGGTCCCTGTACTTCTCTATGCAATGTAGGCACATCATGGCTGGTGGGAGGGGCTGGCAGGGGGATCCCTGCCTCAGTAACTCCTCTCAGACCCCTCAGTCATGATGCAAGCAGTGGGCAATGGGAAGAGTTGTGCAAATATTGAATGAAAGGGGCAGGGCCAGTCACAGTCAAGGTGGGGAGGAAAGGACTAGATGATAAGGGGTGTCCTCCAACCAGGAAGGACGCCCCGTATCTCCTAATTGTGAGATGTGTATTTCGGGAAATGTGTGCGCATGCGTGGACAAGCACAGCGGCCAATCACGTGACCCGCAGGGGGGGCTGAACACCAGAGGACTTTGCAGCATCATACATGTACATGAGGCCTGAAACTAACACGTGTTCACAGGATCCAACCACCACGGCTAAGGATCAGAGAACTGCAATACGTGACTTCAGAGGCTGTAATAGGAACGTTCCCAGAGATTGGCATATTAATGTCCAGAAATCTCCCCCGTGATCTAATAATGGGAGAGTCCGACAATGTCCCCCCGTGATCTAATAATGGGAAAGTCCAGCAATCTCCCCCCGTGATCTAATAATGGGAGAGTCCGGCATTGTCCCCCGTGATCTAATAATGGGAAAGTCCAGCAATCTCCCCCCGTGATCTAATAATGGGAGAGTCCGACAATGTCCCCCCGTGATCTAATAATGGGAAAGTCCAGCATTGTCCCCCGTGATCTAATAATGGGAAAGTCCAGCAATCTCCCCCGTGATCTAATAATGGGAGAGTCCGGCATTGTCCCCCCGTGATCTAATAATGGGAAAGACCGGCATTGTCCCCCGTGATCTAATAATGGGAAGGTCCAGCAATCTCCCCCGTGATCTATTAATGGGAGAGTCCGGCAATCTCCCCCCGTGATCTAATAATGGGAAAGTCCAGCATTGTCCCCCGTGATCTAATAATGGGAAAGTCCAGTATTGTCCCCCGTGATCTAATAATGGGAAAGTCCAGTATTGTCCCCCGTGATCTAATAATGGGAAAGCCCAGTATTGTCCCCCGTGATCTAATAATGGGAAAGTCCAGCATTGTCCCCCGTGATCTAATAATGGGAAAGTCCGGAATTGTCCCCGTGATCTAATAATGGGAAAGTCCAGCAATCTCCCCCGTGATCTAATAATGGGAAAGTCCAGCATTGTCCCCCGTGATCTAATAATGGGAAAGTCCGGAATTGTCCCCGTGATCTAATAATGGGAAAGTCCAGCAATCTCCCCCGTGATCTAATAATGGGAAAGTCCAGCATTGTCCCCCCGTGATCTAATAATGGGAAAGTCCAGCAATCTCCCCCGTGATCTAATAATGGGAAAGTCCAGCATTGTCCCCCCGTGATCTAATAATGGGAAAGTCCTGCATTGTCCCCCGTGATCTAATAATGGGAAAGTCCAGCATTGTCCCCCGTGATCTAATAATGGGAAAGTCCAGCAATCTCCCCCCGTGATCTAATAATGGGAAAGTCCCCCCCCACCCCCATCAACACGGGAACGACATTTTTAAATAAAACTTTTCCCTTTTCATTACATAACTTATCTCAACCCAGTGATATCAACACTGGGTCCCTGTACTTCTCTATGCAATGTAGGCACATCATGGCTGGTGGGAGGGGCTGGCAGGGGGATCCCTGCTTCAGTAACTCCTCTCAGACCCCTCAGTCATGATGCAAGCAGTGGGCAATGGGAAGAGTTGTGCAAATATTGAATGAAAGGGGCAGGGCCAGTCACAGTCAAGGTGGGGAGGAAAGGACTAGATGATAAGGGGCGTCCTCCAACCAGGAAGGACGCCCCGTATCTCCTAATTGTGAGATGTGTATTTCGGGAAATGTGTGCGCATGCGTGGACAAGCACAGCGGCCAATCACGTGACCCGCAGGGGGGGCTGAACACCAGAGGACTTTGCAGCATCATACATGTACATGAGGCCTGAAACTAACACGTGTTCACAGGATCCAACCACCACGGCTAAGGATCAGAGAACTGCAATACGTGACTTCAGAGGCTGTAATAGGAATGTTCCCAGAGATTGGCATATTAATGTCCAGAAATCTCCCCCGTGATCTAATAATGGGAGAGTCCGACAATGTCCCCCCGTGATCTAATAATGGGAAAGTCCAGCAATCTCCCCCGGTGATCTAATAATGGGAGAGTCCGGCATTGTCCCCCGTGATCTAATAATGGGAAAGTCCAGCAATCTCCCCCCGTGATCTAATAATGGGAGAGTCCGACAATGTCCCCCCGTGATCTAATAATGGGAAAGTCCAGCATTGTCCCCCGTGATCTAATAATGGGAAAGTCCAGCAATCTCCCCCGTGATCTATTAATGGGAGAGTCCGGCATTGTCCCCCCGTGATCTAATAATGGGAAAGACCGGCATTGTCCCCCGTGATCTAATAATGGGAAGGTCCAGCAATCTCCCCCGTGATCTATTAATGGGAGAGTCCGGCAATCTCCCCCCGTGATCTAATAATGGGAAAGTCCAGCATTGTCCCCCGTGATCTAATAATGGGAAAGTCCAGCAATCTCCCCCGTGATCTATTAATGGGAGAGTCCGGCATTGTCCCCCCGTGATCTAATAATGGGAAAGACCGGCATTGTACCCTGAGATCTAATAATGGGAAAGTCCGGCATTGTCCCCTCGTGATCTAATAATGGGAGAGTCCAGCATTGTCCCCCGTGATCTAATAATGGGAAAGTCCGGCAATCTCCCCCCGTGATCTAATAATGGGAAAGTCCAGCATTGTCCCCCGTGATCTAATAATGGGAAAGTCCAGCAATCTCCCCCGTGATCTAATAATGGGAAAGCCCAGTATTGTCCCCCGTGATCTAATAATGGGAAAGTCCAGCAATCTCCCCCCGTGATCTAATAATGGGAAAGTCCAGCATTGTCCCCCGTGATCTAATAATGGGAAAGTCCGGAATTGTCCCCGTGATCTAATAATGGGAAAGTCCAGCAATCTCCCCCGTGATCTATTAATGGGAAAGTACGGAATAGTCCCCCGTGATCTAATAATGGGAAAGTCCAGCAATCTCCCCCGTGATCTAATAATGGGAAAGTCCAGCATTGTCCCCCCGTGATCTAATAATGGGAAAGTCCTGCATTGTCCCCCGTGATCTAATAATGGGAAAGTCCAGCATTGTCCCCCGTGATCTAATAATGGGAAAGTCCAGCAATCTCCCCCCGTGATCTAATAATGGGAAAGTCCAGCATTGTCCCCCGTGATCTAATAATGGGAAAGTCCAGCATTGTCCCCCGTGATCTAATAATGGGAAAGTCCAGCATTGTCCCCCATGATCTAATAATGGGAAAGTCCAGCATTGTCCCCCGTGATCTAGTAATGGGAAAGTCCAGCAATCTCCCCCCGTGATCTAATAATGGGAAAGTCTAGCAATCTCCCCCGTGATCTATTAATGGGAAAATCCAGCAATCTACCCCGTGATCTATTAATGGGAAAGTCCAGCAATCTCCCCCGTGATCTAATAATGGGAAAGTCTAGCAATCTCCCCCGTGATCTAATAATGGGAAAGTCCAGCAATCTCCCCCGTGATCTATTAATGGGAAAGTCCAGCAATCTCCCCCGTGATCTATTAATGGGAAAGTCCAGCAATCTCCATGTGATCTATTAATGGGAAAGTCCAGCAATCTCCCCCCGTGATCTAATAATGGGAAAGTCCAGCATTGTCCCCCCGTGATCTAATAATGGGAAAGTCCGGAATTGTCCCCCGTGATCTAATAATGGGAAAGTCCAGTAATCTCCCCCGTGATCTAATAATGGGAAAGTCCAGCATTGTCCCCCGTGATCTAATAATGGGAAAGTCCAGCATTGTCTCCCGTGATCTATTAATGGGAAAGTCCAGCATTGTCCCCCGTGATCTATTAATGGGAAAGTCCAGCATTGTCCCCCGTGATCTAATAATGGGCAAGTCCAGCATTGTCCCCCGTGATCTAATAATGGGAAAGTCCAGCAATCTCCCCCGTGATCTATTAATGGGAAAGTCCAGCAATCTCCCCCCGTGATCTATTAATGGGAAAGTCCAGCAATCTCCCCCGTGATCTATTAATGGGAAAGTCCAGCAATCTCCCTCCGTGATCTAATAATGGGAAAGTCCAGCATTGTCCCCCCGTGATCTAATAATGGGAAAGTCCAGTAATCTCCCCCGTGATCTAATAATGGGAAAGTCCAGCATTGTCCCCCCGTGATCTAATAATGGGAAAGTCCAGCATTGTCCCCCGTGATCTAATAATGGGAAAGTCCAGCATTGTCCCCCGTGATCTAATAATGGGAAAGTCCAGCATTGTCCCCCGTGATCTAATAATGGGAAAGTCCAGGAATCTCCCCCGTGATCTAATAATGGGAAAGTCCAGCATTGTCCCCCGTGATCTAATAATGGGAAAGTTCAGCAATCTCCCCCGTCATCTATTAATGGGAAAGTCCAGCATTGTCCTCCATGACCTAATAATGGGAAAGTCCAGCAATCTCCCCCCGTGATCTAATAATAAGAAAGTCCAGCATTGTCCCCACGTGATCTAATAATGGGAAAGTCCGGAATTGTCCCCCGTGATCTAATAATGGGAAAGTCCAGCAATCTCCCCCGTGGTCTAATAATGGGAAAGTCCAGCATTGTCCCCCGTGATTTAATAATGGGAAAGTCCAGCAATCTCCCCCGTGATCTAATAATGGGAAAGTCCAGCAATCTCCCCCCGTGATCTAATAATGGGAAAGTTCAGCATTGTCCCCCGTGATCTAATAATGGGAAAGTCCAGCATTGCCCCCCGTGGTCTAATAATGGGAAAGTCCAGCATTGTCCCCCATGGTCTAATATTGGGAAATTCCAGCAATGTCCCCCCATGATCTAATAATGGGAAAGTCCAGCATTGTACCCCCGTGGTCTAATAATGGGAAAGTCCAGCATTGTCCCCCATGGTCTAATAATGGGAAAGTCCAGCATTTTCCCCCGTGATCTAATAATGGGAAAGTCCGGCATTGTCCCCCGTGATCTAATAATGGGAATGTCCGGCATTGTCCCCCGTGATCTAATAATGGGAAAGTCCAGCATTGTCCCCCGTGATCTAATAATGGGAAAGTCCAGCAATCTCCCCCGTGATCTAATAATGGGAAAGTCCAGCATTGTTCCCCCGTGATCTAATAATGGGAAAGTCAAGCAATCTCCCCCGTGATCTAATAATGGGAAAGTCCAGCATTGTCCCCCCGTGATCTAATAATAATGGGAAAGTCCAGCAATCTCCCCCGTGATCTAATAATGGGAAAGTCCAGCATTGTCCCCCCGTGATCTAATAATGGGAAAGTCCAGCAATCTCCCCCCGTGATCTAATAATGGGAAAGTCAAGCATTGTCCCTCGTGATCTAATAATGGGAAAGTCCAGGAATCTCCCCCCCGTGATCTAATAATGGGAAAGTTCAGCAATCTCCCCCGTCATCTATTAATGGGAAAGTCCAGCATTGTCCTCCATGACCTAATAATGGGAAAGTCCAGCAATCTCCCCCCGTGATCTAATAATAAGAAAGTCCAGCATTGTCCCCACGTGATCTAATAATGGGAAAGTCCGGAATTGTCCCCCGTGATCTAATAATGGGAAAGTCCAGCAATCTCCCCCGTGGTCTAATAATGGGAAAGTCCAGCATTGTCCTCCATGATCTAATAATGGGAAAGTCCAGCATTGTCCCCCGTGATTTAATAATGGGAAAGTCCAGCAATCTCCCCCGTGATCTAATAATGGGAAAGTCCAGCAATCTCCCCCCGTGATCTAATAATGGGAAAGTTCAGCATTGTCCCCCGTGATCTAATAATGGGAAAGTCCAGCATTGTCCCCCGTGGTCTAATAATGGGAAAGTCCAGCATTGTCCCCCATGGTCTAATAATGGGAAATTCCAGCAATGTCCCCCCATGATCTAATAATGGGAAAGTCCAGCATTGTCCCCCCGTGGTCTAATAATGGGAAAGTCCAGCATTGTCCCCCATGGTCTAATAATGGGAAAGTCCAGCATTTTCCCCCGTGATCTAATAATGGGAAAGTCCGGCATTGTCCCCCGTGATCTAATAATGGGAATGTCCGGCATTGTCCCCCGTGATCTAATAATGGGAAAGTCCAGCATTGTCCCCCGTGATCTAATAATGGGAAAGTCCAGCAATCTCCCCCGTGATCTAATAATGGGAAAGTCCAGCATTGTTCCCCCGTGATCTAATAATGGGAAAGTCAAGCAATCTCCCCCGTGATCTAATAATGGGAAAGTCCAGCATTGTCCCCCCGTGATCTAATAATGGGAAAGTCCAGCAATCTCCCCCGTGATCTAATAATGGGAAAGTCCAGCATTGTCCCCCCGTGATCTAATAATGGGAAAGTCCAGCAATCTCCCCCCGTGATCTAATAATGGGAAAGTCAAGCATTGTCCCTCGTGATCTAATAATGGGAAAGTCCAGCATTGTCCCCTACGTGATCTAATAATGGGAAAGTCCAGCAATCTCCCCCCGTGATCTAATAATGGGAAAGTCCAGCATTGTGCCCCGTGGTCTAATAACAGGAAAGTTCAGCATTGTCCCCCATGATCTAATAATGGGAAAGTCCAGCATTGTCCCCCGTGGTCTAATAATGGGAAAGTCCAGCATTGTCCCCCATGGTCTAATAATGGGAAATTCCAGCAATGTCCCCCCATGATCTAATAATGGGAAAGTCCAGCATTGTCCCCCCGTGGTCTAATAATGGGAAAGTCCAGCATTGTCCCCCATGGTCTAATAATGGGAAAGTCCAGCATTTTCCCCCGTGATCTAATAATGGGAAAGTCAAGCAATCTCCCCCGTGATCTAATAATGGGAAAGTCCAGCATTGTCCCCCCGTGATCTAATAATGGGAAAGTCCAGCAATCTCCCCCGTGATCTAATAATGGGAAAGTCCAGCATTGTCCCCCCGTGATCTAATAATGGGAAAGTCCAGCAATCTCCCCCCGTGATCTAATAATGGGAAAGTCAAGCATTGTCCCCCGTGATCTAATAATGGGAAAGTCCAGCAATCTCCCCCCGTGATCTAATAATGGGAAAGTCCAGCATTGTCCCCCGTGGTCTAATAACAGGAAAGTCCAGCATTGTCCCCCCGTGGTCTAATAAAGGGAAAGTCCAGCATTGTCCCCCGTGGTCTAATAATGGGAAAGTCCAGCATTGTCCCCCGTGGTCTAATAATGGGAAAGTCCAGCATTGTCCCCCGTGGTCTAATAATGGGAAAGTCCAGCATTGTCCCCCGTGGTCTAATAATGGGAAAGTCCAGCATTGTCCCCCGTGATCTAATAATGGGAAAGTCCAGCATTGTCCCCCGTGATCTAATAATGGGAAAGTCCATCATTGTCCCCCGTGGTCTAATAATGGGAAAGTCCAGCAATCTCCCCCCGTGATCTAATAATGGGAAAGTCCAGCATTGTCCCCCGTGATCTAATAATGGGAAAGTCCAGCATTGTCCCCCGTGGTCTAATAATGGGAAAGTCCAGCACTGTCTGTACCTCGCGCCTCATGCTGCTCTCAGTGAAATTGCTGCTAAAAGTCGATCGGTTTTCCTGATAATTTGATTTTTTTCCTTCATGGTTGGACTTACCTCTTGGCCAGCAATTTGTTCATTTCCTCCATCAGTCCCCCTCCCCCTCCTCCACTGCTTGTTCGGTTGGCATCGGTCTTGGTGGCCCCACAGGGACTGGAACCTCCGGAAACGTCTTCTGGCTTGACATAGAAAAGACGAGACAAAGAGCAGCCATGACTCAAATGACCACAAATCGATTGTCCCCAATTCTGAGGGTTCCGGGTTTGTGGATGACGTTTGGGAATCTTTATTGAACAGAGAAAGAGAACACTGTGCGCATGCTTCCTGGCAGACTGTGTGCACTGACTACACCAGACAGCCTCTGCTGGGAGAAAAGACGAGGGCGTGTCTTGCAGTCCCTGGAATCTGATCTCTCCTATTCAGCCACTGGTAGCAGCTCGCCCCCTGCTGGCTGCAATCAGGAAATACGGAATATTCACATCCAATATTTTATAGATTTCTCCTCCCCCTCCTCTTCCCCCTCCTCCTTTCCTCCCCCTCCTCCTCCCTATCCCCCTCCTTCCTCCCTTCTCTTCCCCCTCCTCCTCTCCTCCCTTCTCTTCCCCCTCCTCCTCCCTCCCCCTCCTACCTCCCCTTCCCCCCATCCTCTCCTCCATTCTCTTCCCCCTCCTCCTCCTTTCCTCCCCCTCCTCCTCCCTCCCCCTCCTACCTCCCCTTCCCCCCCTCCTCTCCTCCCTTCTCTTCCCCCTCCTCCTCCCTCCCCCTCCTACCTCCCCTTCCCCCCATCCTCTCCTCCATTCTCTTCCCCCTCCTCCTCCTTTCCTCCCCCTCCTCCTCCCTTCTCTTCCCCCTCCTCCTCCTTTCCTCCCCCTCCTCCTCCCTCCCCCTCCTCCCTCCTCCCCTTCCCCCCCTCCTCTTCCCCCTCCTCACCTCCTCCCCCTCCCCCGACAGATCATAATAGGGAAGACAAACAATAAATCTCTATTACTCCCTCATCCTGGGGGAGCCACATACTCTAGCAATTTGGTCATGTGATCTCAGTTTAGGGGGAGGATCTAAGCTCAGGCAGAGCTGTGATTGGCTGGATCTGCCTGAGGTCCCACCCCCACAGATACGGAATGTTGGGAAGCCGCCATTGTGCAGCTCATATGTGGAAGGAAAGGGAGGATGAGACGAAACGCGTTGGGAGGAGACTCTCACCCGTTGTACTTTCCTCAGTTTGGCACTGGCCAGAGCTGCAGCCAGCCCAGAGGCGGGACTATCCTCGTACACCACCCCGCCTTGGCTTCCTCCGGCTGGGAGGGGAGGGGCAGGTGGCGGCGTAGCTCCTGTTGGTGGTGGAGGACCCGGTGGCGGTGGAGGAGGAGGACCACTTGCTGGCACGGGTGCTACCCCAACGGAAGATACCAGAGAATTTGATGAGGGGTGACCAGGAGGAACCATGGGACCTTAGGAAAGAAGAGCAGAAAAAGAGAACTGTTATAGGACCTCTTCAGTATGAGGAGTAGAGAGCATTATATACAGACCACGGCATTGCTGAGATCGGTACCATCCTACAGACCACGGCATTGCTGAGATCGGTACCATCCTACAGACCACGGCATTGCTGAGATCGGTACCATCCTACAGACCACGTCATTGCTGAGATCGGTACCATCCTACAGACCACGGCATTGCTGAGATCGGTACCATCCTACAGACCACGGCATTGCTGAGATCGGTACCATCCTACAGACCACGTCATTGCTGAGATCGGTACCATCCTACAGACCACGGCATTGCTGAGATCGGTACCATCCTACAGACCACGGCATTGCTGAGATCGGTACCTTCCTACAGACCACGGCATTGCTGAGATCGGTACCATCCTACAGACCACGGCATTGCTGAGATCGGTACCATCCTACAGACCACGGCATTGCTGAGATCGGTACCATCCTACAGACCACGGCATTGCTGAGATCGGTACCATCCTACAGACCACGGCATTGCTGAGATCCGTACCATCCTACAGACCACGGCATTGCTGAGATCGGTACCTTCCTACAGACCACGGCATTGCTGAGATCGGTACCATCCTACAGACCACGTCATTGCTGAGATCGGTACCATCCTACAGACCACGGCATTGCTGAGATCGGTACCATCCTACAGACCACGGCATTGCTGAGATCCGTACCATCCTACAGACCACGGCATTGCTGAGATCGGTACCTTCCTACAGACCACAGCATTGCTGAGATCGATACCATCCTACAGACCACGTCATTGCTGAGATCGGTACCTTCCTACAGACCACGGCATTGCTGAGATCGGTACCATCCTACAGACCACGGCATTGCTGAGATCGGTACCATCCTACAGACCACGGCATTGCTGAGATCGGTACCATCCTACAGACCACGGCATTGCTGCGATCCGTACCATCCTACAGACCACGGCATTGCTGAGATCGGTACCATCCTACAGACCACGGCATTGCTGAGATCGGTACCATCCTACAGACCACGGCATTGCTGAGATCGGTACCATCCTACAGACCACGGCATTGCTGAGATCGGTACCTTCCTACAGACCACGGCATTGCTGAGATCGATACCATCCTACAGACCACGTCATTGCTGAGATCGGTACCATCCTACAGACCACGGCATTGCTGAGATCGGTACCATCCTACAGACCACGGCATTGCTGAGATCGGTACCTTCCTACAGACCACGGCATTGCTGAGATCGGTACCATCCTACAGACCACGGCATTGCTGAGATCCGTACCATCCTACAGACCACGGCATTGCTGAGATCCGTACCATCCTACAGACCACGGCATTGCTGAGATCGGTACCATCCTACAGACCACGGCATTGCTGAGATCGGTACCATCCTACAGACCACGGCATTGCTGAGATCGGTACCATCCTACAGACCACGGCATTGCTGAGATCGGTACCATCCTACAGACCACGGCATTGCTGAGATCGGTACCATCCTACAGACCATGGCATTGATGAGATCGGTACCATCCTACAGACCACGGCATTGATACCATCCTACAGACCATGGCATTGATACCATCCTACAGACCACAGCATTGATGAGATCCGTACCATCCTACAGACCACGGCATTGATGAGATCGGTACGATCCTACAGACCACGGCATTGATACCATCCTACAGACCACAGCATTGATGAGATCGGTACCATCCTACAGACCACAGCATTGATGAGATCGGTACCATCCTACAGACCACGGCATTGATGAGATCGGTACCATCCTACAGACCATGGCATTGATACCATCCTACAGACCACGGCATAGATGAGATCGGTACCATCCTACAGACCAGGGCATTGATGAGATCGGCGCCTTCCTGCAGACCACGGCATTGATAAGTTCGTTGCCTTCCTACAGACCACGGCATTGATGAGATCGGTACCATCCTACAGACCACGGTATTGATGAGATCGGTACCTTCCCACAGACCACGGCATTGATGAGATCAGTACCTTCCCACAGACCACGGCATTGATGGGATCGGTATCATTCTACAGACCACGGCATTGATGAGATCGGTACCTTCCTACAGACCAAGGCATTGATGAGATCGGTACCATCCTACAGACCAAGGCATTGATGAGATCGGTACCATCCTACAGACCACGTTATTGATGAGATCGGTACCTTCCCACAGACCACGGCATTGATGGGATCGATACCATTCTACAGACCACGGTATTGATGAGATCGGTACCATCCTACAGACCACGGCATTGATGAAATTGAAACCTTCCTACAGACCACAGCATTGATGAGATTGGAACCTTCCTACAGACCACGGCATTGATGAAATCGGAACCTTCCTACAGACCACGGCAATGATGGGAACGGCACCTTTCTACAGATCATGGCATTGATGAGATCGGCACCTTCCTACAGACCACGGCTTTGATGAGATCGGCACCTTCCTACAGACCACGGCATTGATGAGATCGGTACCATCCTACAGACCACGGCATTGATGGGATCGGCACCGTCCTGCAGACCAGGGCATTGATGAGATCAGTACCATCCTACAGTCCATGACATTGATGAGATCGGCACCTTCCTACAGACCACGGCATTGATGGGATTGTTACCTTCCTACAGACCACGACATTGATGGGATCAGTACCATCCTACAGACCACGGCATTGATGGGATCGGCACCATCCTACAGACCACGGTATTGATGGGATCAGCACCTTCCTGCAGACCGTGGCATTGATGAGATCGGTACCTTCCTACAGACCACAGTATCGATGAGATTGTTACCTTCCTACAGACCACGGCATTGATGAGATTGTTACCTTCCTACAGACCACGGCATTGATGAGATCGGTACCTTCCTACAGACCACAGTATTGATGAGATTGTTACCATCCTACAGACCACGGCATTGATGAGATTGTTACCTTCCTACAGACCACGGCATTGATGAGATTGTTACCTTCCTACAGACCACGGCATTGATGAGATTGTTACCTTCCTACAGACCACGGCATTGATGAGATTGGTACCATCCTACAGACCACGGCATTGATGGGATTGTTACCTTCCTACAGACCACAGTATTGATGAGATCGGTACCATCCTACAGACCACGGCATTGATAAGATTGGTACCTTCTAATAATAAGAACTGATAGTAACACCCTTCATCTATAATCCTGTGCTCAGGGCTGCTGTTAGGAACCACGGGGCCCCATACAGCCAACCTGACAGGGCCCCTCTTAAAAAAAACACAGCTTACTATGCTTTGGTTATGAATGAACACAGTGGGTGATCGGTAGTGTTCATTCAGGACAGGAAGGGGATGGTAAATGTCACCTTTGCGTCGGTGGGGAGTCTGGGCCTGAACTGTATGGTGCACAGGGAGGGTGATGGGTGGGGGAGGGGCAATTACTGGAACCAATCCCCTGTATGGCTCTCTCTACAGCAGCTGAAAGCCAGTGGGAAGGAGAGCAGAAGAAGCCGGCTTTCAGCTGCTGTAGAGAGAGGGGATTGGTTCCGGTAATTGCCCCCACCCATAGTGCCAATCACCCTCCCTGCCCACATCCGATTCAAAGGCTTCCTGGGCCCCCATGCTGACCTGGGCCCCGTACAGGAGCACTGGTGGTAACCCCTAATCCAGGGCCCTGCCCATGCTTCCTGAAGATCTAGTGTTGCCATCCTCTTATATACAATAATGGAGTGTAGAGGTGAGTCTACAATATGTAGTCGGTAGGTTCCTGTATATACAGTCATGGCCGAAATTGTTGGCACCCTTGATATTTTTCCTGAAAATCAAGTATTTCACACAAAAAAGGTATTGCATTAACACATGTTTTGCTATACACATGTTTATTCCCTTTGTATGTATTGGAACAAATATAAAACAGAGGCAGAAAAGCAAATATGACATAATGTCACACAAAAACCCAAAAATGGGCTGGACAAAAGTATTGGCACCCTTAACTTAATATTTGGTTGCACACCCTTTGGAAAACATAACTGAAATCAGTCGCTTCCTATAACCATCAATAAGCTTCTGACACCTCTCACCCGGAATTTTGGACCACTCTTCCTTTGCAAACAGCTCCAGGTCTCTCTTATTGGAAGGACACCTTTTCCCAACAGCAATTTTAAGATCTCTCCACAGGTGTTCAATGGGATTTAGATCTGGGCTCATTGCTGGCCACTTCAGAACTCTCCAGCGCTTCTTTGCCATCCATTTCTGAGTGCTTTTTGACGTATGTTTGGGGTCATTGTCCTGCTGGAAGACCCAGGATCTTGGACGCAAACCCAGCTTTCTGACACTGGGCCCTACAGTGCGACCCAAAATCCTTTGGTAATCCTCAGATTTCATGATGCCTTGCACACAGTCAAGGCACCCAGTGCCAGAGGCAGCAAAACAACCCCAAAACATCATTGAACCTCCACCATATTTTACCGTAGGTACTGTGTTTTGTTCTTTGTAGGCCTCATTCCGTTTTCGGTAAACAGTAGAATGATGTGCTTTACCGAAAAGCTCTATCTTGGTCTCATCTGTCCACAAGACGTTTTCCCAGAAGGCTTTTGGCTTACTCAAGTACATTTTGGCAAACTGTAGTCTTGCTTTTTTATGTCTCTGTGTCAGCAGTGGGGTCCTCCTGGGTCTCCTGCCATAGCGTTTCATTTCATTTAAATGTCGACGGATAGTTCGCGCTGACACTGATGCTCCCTGAGCCTGCAGGACAGCTTGAATGTCTTTGGAACATGTTTGGGGCTGCTTATCCACCATCCGGACTATTCTGCGTTGCAATCTTTCATCAATTTTCCTCATCCGTCCACGACCAGGGAGATTAGCTACAGTGCCATGGGTTGCAAACTTCTTGATAATGTTGCGCACTGTGGACAAAGGCAAATCTAGTTCTCTGGAGATGGACTTGTAACCTTGAGATTGTTGATATTTTGCCACAATTTTGGTTCTCAGGTCCTCAGACAGTTCTCGTCTCCTCTTTCTGTTGTCCATGCTTAGTGTGGCACAGACAGACACACAATGCAAAGGTTAAGTGAACGTCTCTCCTTTTTATCTGCTTTCAGGTGTGATTTCTATATTGCCCACACCTGTTACTTGCCCCAGGTGAGTTTACAGGAGCATCACATGCTTGTAACATTCTTATTTATCCGCAGTTGTGAAAGGGTGCCAATACTTTTGTCCAGCCCATTTTTGGAGGTTTGTGTGACATTATGTCGAATTTGCTTTCTTTCCTCCCTTTTTTTGTTTTGTCCCAATACACACAAAGGGAATAAACATGTGTATAGCAAAACATGTGTTAATGCAATACGTTTCGTGAGAAATACATGATTTCCTGGAGAAATATCAAGGGTGCCAACAATTTCGGCCATGACTGTATCTCCTATAGAAAGCGGTTCCTCCTGGAGATCATCCCACCAACATACAACCTATTGCCGTCCTCCTCACGGCTGAGCTGAAACCGGATCTCTTTCGTAAGATGCAGGAAATCCACAACAAAGCGAACAGCAAGGAGAGATATTCCATAGGTCAGGACACCGCTGTTCCATGTATGATGACACTTTGCAGGAGATCCTAAACCTCCCTGATGGATTTATCCCACTTCGGACTTCCCATAAAGGTTATCACGGAGATTCACTGGAGACCTCCATTTATGGGACCACAACTATTGAGGACGTGGCGAAGGAAACTTGCACAAACACAACGGATTTAGCCATAGAGTAGAACCCAGAAGTTGATCACCACCAGAGGCTTTTGGGGGTTTCATATACCAGGGTGGTAAATCAGATGCTTGAAGGTATATAAAGTCCCCAAGAAGTACCTGACACTCCAAATGTTTGTGAATCTCAAGGTGGATTTATCCTCTAATGTTTAGTATCAAAGACATCTACCAAGAAGGCTTCAGGGACCACCAAGACTAAGCATGAAGGGTTATGAACCACCTATAGTTTCTGGAACTCGTAAAGAAGGAAAGTAAAACGCTGTGATCATAAAGTAAGTCTCTCACTACACCAAATCCTTAGTGAAAGGAGCTTCCATCTGTTCTAAATAGTCCATCTTCAGATTCAAGATTGTAGAACTGCTGCTGGATCAAGAAGAAACAGTTCTCAAACACGCCTGTCTGGATTCATGGGGAACACCCAACTTCCTCCACGGCGTCTCAAAGACTAACAGTATTAGATCCCATAAATGCAGTGAGGACATTAGGTGAAGCGAAAGGAGGCAGGAGGCACCGACAGAAACATAACCACACCTCCCAGCCAGGACTGCCCACCCCCCAGATTAGGTGGTCCTGGCTGTGAGGTGTGATCCCGCTTCTGGTAGCATTCCCAATTTCCTGGTCACCATTATGTCCTCACAGCATTTAATGAATCCATTGCTGGAGTTTCTTATTAACAGACCATGAGGGACAATGCTGGACTTTCCTATAAATAGATCATGGAGGACAATGCTGGACTTTCTTATTATTAGATCATGGAGGACAATGCTGGACTTTCCTATAAATAGATCATGGAGGACAATGCTGGACATTCTCATTAATAGATCATGGAGGACAATGCTGGACATTCCTATAAATAGATCATGGAGGACAATGCTGGACTTTCTTATTATTAGATCATGGGGGACAATGCTGGACATTCTCATTAATAGATCATGGAGGACAATGCTGGACATTCCTATAAATAGATCATGGAGGACAATGCTGGACTTTCTTATTATTAGATCATGGGGGACAATGCTGGACATTCTCATTAATAGATCATGGAGGACAATGCTGGACATTCCCATTAATAGATCATGGAGGACAATGCTGGACATTCTCATTAATAGATCATGGAGGACAATGCTGGATGTTCCTATAAATAGATCATGGAGGACAATGCTGGACATTCTTATTATTAGTTCATGGAGGACAATGCTGGATGTTCCTATAAATAGATCATGGAGGACAATGCTGGGCATTCTTATTATTAGATCATGGGGGACAATGCTGGACATTCTTATTATTAGTTCATGGAGGACAATGCTGGATGTTCCTATAAATAGATCATGGGGGACAATGCTGGACATTCTCATTATTAGATCATGGAGGACAGTGCTGGACATTCTCATTAATAGATCATGGAGGACAATGCTGGATGTTCCTATAAATAGATCATGGAGGACAATGCTGGACATTCTTATTATTAGATCATGGAGGACAATGCTGGATGTTCCTATAAATAGATCATGGGGGACAATGCTGGGCATTCCCATTAATAGATCATGGGGGACAATGCTGGACATTCTCATTATTAGATCATGGAGGACAATGCTGGACATTCTCATTATTAGATCATGGAGGACAATGCTGGACATTCTCATTATTAGATCATGGAGGACAATGCTGGAATTTCTCATTATTAAATCATGGAGGACAATGCTGGACTTTCTCATTATTAGATCATGGAGGACAATGCTTGACTTTCTCATTATTAAATCATGGAGGACAATGCTGGACTTTCTCATTATTAGATCATGGAGGACAATGCTGGACTTTCCTATAAATAGATCATGGAGGACAATGCTGGACTTTCCTATAAATAGATCATGGAGGACAATGCTGGACTTTCTCATTATTAGATCATGGAGGACAATGCTGGACTTTCCTATAAATAGATCATGGGGGACAATGCTGGACTTTCCTATAAATAGATCATGGAGGACAATGCTGGACTTTCTTATTATTAGATCATGGAGGACAATGCTGGACTTTCCTATAAATAGATCATGGAGGACAATGCTGGACATTCTCATTAATAGATCATGGAGGACAATGCTGGACATTCCTATAAATAGATCATGGAGGACAATGCTGGACTTTCTTATTATTAGATCATGGGGGACAATGCTGGACATTCTCATTAATAGATCATGGAGGACAATGCTGGACATTCCTATAAATAGATCATGGAGGACAATGCTGGACTTTCTTATTATTAGATCATGGGGGACAATGCTGGACATTCTCATTAATAGATCATGGAGGACAATGCTGGACATTCCCATTAATAGATCATGGAGGACAATGCTGGACATTCTCATTAATAGATCATGGAGGACAATGCTGGATGTTCCTATAAATAGATCATGGAGGACAATGCTGGACATTCTTATTATTAGTTCATGGAGGACAATGCTGGATGTTCCTATAAATAGATCATGGGGGACAATGCTGGACATTCTCATTATTAGATCATGGAGGACAGTGCTGGACATTCTCATTAATAGATCATGGAGGACAATGCTGGATGTTCCTATAAATAGATCATGGGGGACAATGCTGGGCATTCCCATTAATAGATCATGGGGGACAATGCTGGACATTCTTATTATTAGTTCATGGAGGACAATGCTGGATGTTCCTATAAATAGATCATGGGGGACAATGCTGGGCATTCCCATTAATAGATCATGGGGGACAATGCTGGACATTCTCATTATTAGATCATGGAGGACAATGCTGGACATTCTTATTATTAGATCATGGAGGACAATGCTGGATGTTCCTATAAATAGATCATGGGGGACAATGCTGGGCATTCCCATTAATAGATCATGGGGGACAATGCTGGACATTCTCATTATTAGATCATGGAGGACAATGCTGGACATTCTCATTATTAGATCATGGAGGACAATGCTGGACATTCTCATTATTAGATCATGGAGGACAATGCTGGAATTTCTCATTATTAAATCATGGAGGACAATGCTGGACTTTCTCATTATTAGATCATGGAGGACAATGCTTGACTTTCTCATTATTAAATCATGGAGGACAATGCTGGACTTTCTCATTATTAGATCATGGAGGACAATGCTGGACTTTCTCATTATTAGATTCTGGATTAAAGTCGATTTTTAGTTTTTGAGGTTAAAGAAATGTTCTTTCGTGGAGTTTTATTACTGTCCGTGTTGCTATGCGGTCATTGGGACAGGAAGTGAGGGGAACTCTCTCCAATGGAGGAACAAACAGCAGTATTGGTCGAACTAGATGGACTTTTTTCAACCTAACTAATTATGTGATGGCAATTGCCTAGCAGTTAACCCTTTCCTTACTGTCCCCCCATAAAAATGAAGCTGAAATTTTACATTAACAGTAACTAAAATACATTTTAAAGCCTAAATGAAGAGATGTGGTCAGACAACTCCCATTCAGTCTCATGGCCCTGTGACTGCAGCTGAATATGACTGTGCAGACCCATCAGAGGCAGTGCCAGACCCACCTCTCCTCTCCTCTCCTCTGAGTGAGGACACTTGTGCTCAGAGGTGTGGCTGCTACTCAGCTCTGCCAGCACAGAGCACTGGAGGGGGAGAGAAGGCAGCAGCATTTTAAACAAGCGAAAAAGGTATTTTAAGGTATAGATAGGAAGGATAGACTGATCTATAAGTGCCACGAAGTTCACTTGGACATAGATATATACAACAGATGAGCGATAAACCCCCAAGCTTCCTTGAGGCACTCAGCTGACATCGGACTGGCTGGACACACAACGGTTTTATAGATTTTATGCATAAGCTCATACTGGGAGCCAAGAAAACATGCCATGCCGTAGTAATACACGCACAGAAACACATGTACTTACTTAAGTGGGAAATGGCAGATGAGGTCAAGTAATGCGTGGTCCTCTTGGACAAATGGATGTCAGATACAGCACCATAAGGAGGAGGTAGTGAGGCAATGTGTGAGGACAGCTGTGGAGCATGGCAGGAAGCATGGAAAAGTTGGGTGGAGGCCAGGGTTCCAGTTGGGGTGGCGATGACGGGCATTTGAGCTAGAGGCACAGTTTCTAAGCAGGACAGAAAGGAACGCTCAGCAGCTTTAACACGAGGTCCTGAGGTGCCCATTGGATTCAGAGGGGCTTGTGATTCTCCTCCTCGGTCATCTAGGTCTAGATGAGGTATGTAGGGTTTTTGGACCATTCTGTCGAGACCTCCCTTCATCCTGACATTCTGGAGATCAGGAATCAGAGGAAGCATTGTTGGAATCGGAGATACACTTTGACTGAACACCGGTGACACCGTTGAGACAGCTGGGGAGGAAGAACGGGAGGAATAGGTCACAGATGGAGACCTGACAGTCTGATGAGAAGTTAGGGGGGAATGAGTGCCAGAAACAGGGGGCGGGGACAAGGAGATCTGTTTGACGCTTCGCGACAGAGTCCCATTGCTTGGCCGTACTGGAGAAAAGGCGGAACCTTGGAAAGGCTCAGTTCCGGGCAGGAACTCGGGGGAGTCACCGCTGGGGGGCCTGTGAGCGGGTTTATAAGTGGGTCCGGGAGCAGCAGGAGAAGCCGTAGAGATGACTTTGGCATATGAGGGTGGCGGGAAGGCACCGGAGGCAGAAGCAGCTCCATAGTTACTATAGTCAGGAGGAGGAGACTGGGAAGGAGAGGAGGACACATTTATCTGAAGGGTGGAAACTAAAAAACAGAAAAAAAAAAAAAAAATGAGAAAAAAAAACAAAATGAAGAAATAAGACAAGTGGGAACTGAAAGATGGAAACAGAAAATAAAAGATGGCGGCATGCACAGAGGTCATTAGTACAAACTGGGTGCAAACTAGACTCCTTTCCTCCAAAACCATCACACGGGATCACCCCGGATCAAAGGATTCCGAGAAATCCAGGAGAAGGGTTCCAACAGGCGGAATACACAATACAAGAGGGATCCCCATTACGTTTACCTCGGGAAATGGACCTAAACCCAAACAATGAGCTCCTTGTATTCGCTTCACTTCATTCTTTTGTGTATCCCATTCAATGCGTTCTGTTCGCAAAATTCTTCTTGATCCTGCCAGAAATATTGGGGGCTGGCAAGTTTCTGAGAACTCTGCAGTGTTATTAGTCCTACCCCATTCATAGAACACCCTGGAGTCCTGACACTTCCTGCCCTAGGGTGACAACGCTGCTCCTTCATAGACACAGCACAGGGGGCGTTGTCACCCTAGGACAGGAAGCGTGTTTCTGGCAGAATCACTGGGTGAGAATAAAAGGAAAAAAACAAAACAAATGCAGCCGCCACATCTAAGGACAGGTAAGAAGTTATATTTTACACTTTGAAGGATATTTTTCAACAATTTTCACACACTAGCTGTTACATCATTTGTTTCATTCTCATATTTTGTATACATATTGGTATATTCCCCTCAGGTGTCTGCCCAAACATCAGCATAGATTAGGGACAGGCAGAGGTCTCCTCGACGCTACAGAGGATGGACAGAGGTCTCCCCGACACTACAGAGGATGGACAGAGGTCTCCTCGACGCTACAGAGGATGGACAGAGGACTCCCCGACACTACAGAGGATGGACAGAGGACTCCCCGACACTACAGAGGATGGACAGAGGACTCCCCGACACTACAGAGGATGGACAGAGGACACCCCGACACTACAGAGGATGGACAGAGGACTCCCCGACACTACAGAGGAAGGACAGAGGTCTCCCCGACACTACAGAGGAAGGACAGAGGTCATCCCGACACTACAGAGGATGGACAGAGGACTCCCCGACACTACAGAGGATGGACAGAAGTCTCCCAGACACTACAGAGGATGGACAGAGGTCTCCCCGACACTACAGAGGAAGGACAGAGGTCATCCCGACACTACAGAGGAAGGACAGAGGTCATCCCGACACTACAGAGGATGGACAGAGGACTCCCCGACACTACAGAGGATGGACAGAGGACTCCCCGACACTACAGAGGAAGGACAGAGGTCATCCCGACACTACAGAGGATGGACAGAGGACTCCCCGACACTACAGAGGATGGACAGAGGTCTCCCCGACACTACAGAGGATGGACAGAGGACTCCCCGACACTACAGAGGAAGGACAGAGGTCTCCCCGACACTACAGAGGATGGACAGAGGACTCCCCGACACTACAGAGGAAGGACAGAGGTCATCCCGACACTACAGAGTTTGGACAGAGGACTCCCCGACACTACAGAGGATGGACAGAAGTCTCCCCGACACTACAGAGGATGGACAGAGGTCTCCCCGACACTACAGAGGATGGACAGAGGACTCCCAGACACTACAGAGGATGGACAGAGGACTCCCCGACACTACAGAGGATGGACAGAAGTCTCCCCGACACTACAGAGGATGGACAGAGGTCTCCCCGACACTATAGAGGAAAGAAAAAGGTCTCCCCGACACTACAGAGGAAGGACAGAGGTCATCCCGACACTACAGAGGATGGACAGAGGACTCCCCGACACTACAGAGGATGGACAGAGGTCTCCCCGACACTACAGAGGATGGACAGAGGACTCCCCGACACTACAGAGGAAGGACAGAGGTCTCCCCGACACTACAGAGGATGGACAGAGGACTCCCCGACACTACAGAGGATGGACAGAGGACTCCCCGACACTACAGAGGATGGACAGAGGACTCCCCGACACTACAGAGGATGGACAGAGGACTCCCCGACACTACAGAGGATGGACAGAGGACTCCCCAACACTACAGAGGAAGGACAGAGGTCTCCCCGACACTACAGAGGATGGACAGAGGTCTCCCCGACACTACAGAGGAAGGACAGAGGTCTCCCCGACACTACAGAGGATGGACAGAGGTCTCCCCGACACTACAGAGGATGGACAGAGGACTCCCCGACACTACAGAGGATGGACAGAGGTCATCCCGACACTACAGAGGATGGACAGAGGACTCCCCGACACTACAGAGGATGGACAGAGGACTCCCCGACACTACAGAGGATGGACAGAAGTCTCCCCGACACTACAGAGGATGGACAGAGGTCTCCCCGACACTACAGAGGATGGACAGAGGTCTCCCCGATACTACAGAGGATGGACAGAGGACTCCCCGACACTACAGAGGATGGACAGAGGACTCCCCGACACTACAGAGGATGGACAGAGGTCTCCCCGACACTACAGAGGATGGACAGAGGTCATCCCGACACTACAGAGGATGGACAGAGGTCTCCCCGACACTACAGAGGAAGGACAGAGGTCTCCCCGACACTACAGAGGATGGACAGAGGACTCCCCGACACTACAGAGGATGTATAGAGGACTCCCCGACACTACAGAGGATGGACAGAGGTCATTCCGACACTACAGAGGATGGACAGAGGACTCCCCGACACTACAAAGGACGGACAGAGGTCATCTCGAGACTACAGAGGAAGGACAGAGGTCTCCCCGACACTACAGAGGAAGGACAGAGGTCTCCCTGACACTACAGAGGAAGGACAGAGGTCTCCCCGACACTACAGAGGATGGACAGAGGTCTCCCCGACACTACAGAGGACAAACAGAGGTCATCCCGACACTACAGAGGATGGACAGAGGTCATCCCAACACAACAGAGGATAAACAGAGGTCATCCCGACACTACAGAGGACGAAGAGAGGTCATCCCGACACTACAGAGGACGAAGAGAGGTCATCCCGACACTACAGAGGATGGACAGAGGTCATCCCGACACTACAGAGGACGAACAGAGGTCTCCCCGAACCTACAGAGGATGGACAGAGGTCATCCCAACACAGCAGAGGAAGGACAGAGGTCATCCCGACACTACAGAGGACGAAGAGAGGTCATCCCGACACTACAGAGGATGGACAGAGGCAGAGGATGGACAGAGGTCATCCCGACACTACAGAGGACGAACAGAGGTCTCCCCGAACCTACAGAGGACAGACAGAGGCCTCCCCGAAATTAAGGAGGACGTACAGAGGTCATCCCAACACAACAGAGGACGGACAGAGGTCTCCCCGAACCTACAGAGGACAGACAGAGGCCTCCTCAAAACTACGGAGGACATACAGAGGTCTCCCCGATACTACAGAGAATGGACAGAGGTTTCCCCAACACTACGGAGGATGGACAGAGGTCTTCCCGACACTACAGACAGACAGACAGAGGTCTCCCCACTCTACAGAGGACGGACAGAGGTCCCCCCACACTACGGAAGACAGACAGAGGTCTCCCCAACACTTCAGAGGATGGACAGAGGTCTCACTCACATTATGGAGGACAGAGGTCTCCCTGAAACTATAGAGGATGGACAGAGGTCCCCCTGACACTACGGAGGACAGACAGAGGTCTCCCCACACTACAGACGATGCACAGAGGTCCCCCCCCACACTACGGAGGACGGACAGAGGTTTCCCTGACACTACAGAGGATGGACAGAAGTCTCCCCTACACTACAGAAAATGCTCTATATAGATCCTATCACTAGAGGGGTCACCGGCAGGAGGAAGGAGGTCCTGATTCCTCTATATAGATCCTATCACTAGAGGGGTCACCGGCAGGAGGAAGGAGGTCCTGATTCCTCTATATAGATCCTATCACTAGAGGGGTCACCGGCAGGAGGAAGGAGGTCCCGATTCCTCTATATAGATCCTATCACTAGAGGGGTCACCGGCGGGAGGAAGGAGGTCCCGATTCCTCTATATAGATCCTATCACTAGAGGGGTCACCGGGGGGAGGAAGGAGGTCCCGATTCCTCTATATAGATCCTATCACTAGAGGGGTCACCGGCAGGAGGAAGGAGGTCCTGATTCCTCTATATAGATCTATCACTAGAGGGGTCACCGGCAGGAGGAAGGAGGTCCTGATTCCTCTATATAGATCCTATCACTAGAGGGGTCACCGGCAGGAGGAAGGAGGTCCTGATTCCTCTATATAGATCTATCACTAGAGGGGTCACCGGCAGGAGGAAGGAGGTCCCGATTCCTCTATATAGATCCTATCACTAGAGGGGTCACCGGCAGGAGGAAGGAGGTCCTGATTCCTCTATATATATCCTATCACTAGAGGGGTCACCGGCAGGAGGAAGGAGGTCCCGATTCCTCTATATAGATCCTATCACTAGAGGGGTCACCGGCAGGAGGAAGGAGGTCCTGATTCCTCTATATAGATCCTATCACTAGAGGGGTCACTGGTATAAGCCATAGGCACCACATTTGGGGGAAGTAATTTGTTGTAATGAGTCCTTGTTCAGGGACAGATTCATCGCAGCCCCAGGACAATATCAGCACATTCATGACCATCCTGTACAGAAGCCCAACACCCTCTCGCCCTCTCACCATCTCGCCCTCCCACCATCTCGCCCTCCCACCATCTCGCCCTCTCATCCTCTCGCGCTCCCGCCATCTCGCCCTCCCGCCCTCTCACCATCTCGCCCTCTCATCCTCTCGCCCTCCCGCCATCTCGCCCTCTCATCCTCTCGCCCTCTCACCATCTCACCCTCTCACCCTCTCGCCCTCCCACCCTCTCGCCCTCCCACCATCTCGCCCTCTCATCCTCTCGCCCTCCCGCCATCTCGCCCTCTCACCATCTCGCCCTCCCACCCTCTCGCCCTCCCACCCTCTCTTCCTCTCTCCCTCTCGCCCTCCCACCCTCTTGCCCTCCCACCCTCTCTTCCTCTCGCCCTCCCACCATCTCGCCCTTCCACCCTCTCGCCCTCCCACCCTCTCACCCTCTCTTCCTCTCGCCCCCTTTGCAGAGCTGAATGGCTTTGTGTAGTCATAGGATCAGGAATCACAAAGTAACGTCATTTGGGCATTCAGTTAAAGGAACACTCCATTGCTGCAAGCACACATGCACACACCCCGCTGCGGGTCACCACTTGCCTGTCGTTGAAGTCCTCCTTTCCAGGGTCTCTTGGCGCTGCTGCTGCTCCATCATTTGCCTGCACAATGACATAACAACCCGTTTATAATCTGTGAGAAGATCACTGGAGCAAAAAGCAATTGTAATCTGGTAAAAGGACAAGAAAAACCAAGTACAGTCCGAAGGACATTTTCAGCAAGTACAGAATTCTACCTGTTGATCCTGCCAGAAATACAGCGCTCTTGTCACTTCCTCTAAACTGAACTAGAAGCAAAACAAGCTGATCTTTGTTCTGTAAACTACTATTCCCATCATCCCCTCGCAATGCTGATGAACAATGGCAGACATGTTGGTTGGGTGACAACCATGGCTCCTTCCATAGACAGTGGAGGAGTAAGCATAGCCTCCCAGGGCAGGAAGTGTATTCTTCGCAGGACTACCTGGTGAAAATAACGGGAAGAAAGAAACAAATGCATCCACCTCATCCAAGGACTGGAGGACAGCAATATGGGGAGGAAGTGCTATAGTTCAGGTCAATGGCAATTTGTAGTCTTGCAGTACGCCCTTATCCCCACTAGGTGTCCCTGTCTGTCTTTGCGGAATCGCGTGTTCTTAGTGGCCATATGTCCTCCAGGTGACGGGAAGAAGGATTTAGATACCAGAGGCGGCAACGGAACAGAAATAATTTGCTGTAGTGAAATAAATTAGATAATCGTCTCTCAGGAATCGACTACGCGGGGAGCGAATAATACGATTTGCAATCCACATTGATCTGTGCTCCTCCTTCTTCCTCCCGCGCTCTCCGTGAGATAACATCGGAGCTTACTGAAGGCCTCTCAGGATCCACTAGCAGTAGATCAATGTATGGTGATCTCGGCTCAGAGTGGGTGCTACATACATCTAGACAGCTCCATCACCGAGATCTGTGCACCAGATTCCCGAGATCACCTATGCTACATGGCCGAATGACTGTGGACATCTGACCATCATATCTATATGAACTTGTAGGACATCTTATTCCAAAACCATGGCCATTAATATTGAGGTACCCCCCCTCCATGGTCATTAATAAGGAGTCCCCCCCCCCCTTGTGGCTATAACATCCTCCACTCTTCTGGGAAGAATTTCCACAAAACTTTGGAGGGTGTCTGTGGGTGTTTGTACCCATTTGTAAGTTCAGGTACTGATGTTGGATGAGAAGATCTGGATAACCATCGGAGTTCCAATTCATCCCAAAGGTGTTCAGTAGGGTTGAGGTCAGGACTCTGTGCAGGACACTCAAGTACCTCAAAACCAGACTGGTCAAACCGTGTCATTTCTTGTTGGGACTTCCCATTCCAAAACCATGGCCATTATTATGGAATTACCTCCTTTGTGGCATCTACCGCTCTTCTGGGTAGACTTTCCACAAGAGTTTGGAGGGTGTCTGTTGGAATTTGTGTCCATTTGTGAGGTCAGGTACTGATGTTGGATGAGAAGACCCGGCTCACCATCATTCCAATTTATCCCAAAGGTGTTCAGTAGGGTTGAGGTCAGGGCTCTGTACAGGACACTGGAGTTCCTCCTCACCAAACTCACTCATCCATGTCATATGGAGCTGGCTTTGTACACAGGGGACAGTCGGGAACAGAAAAGGGTCTTCACCAAACTGGTCATCCATGTCTTATGGAGCTGGCTTTGTACACAGGGGACAGTCATGGGGGAACAGAAAAGGGTCTTCACCAAACTGGTCATCCATTTCTTTATGGAGCTGGCTGTGTACACAGGGGACAGTCATGGGGGAACAGAAAAGGGTCTTCACCAAACTGGTCATCCATGTCTTTATGGAGCTGGCTTTGTACACAGAGGACAGTCATGGGGGGAACAGAAAAGGGTCTTCACCAAACTGGTCATCCATGTCTTTATGGAGCTGGCTTTGTACACAGAGGACAGTCATGGGGGGAACAGAAAAGGGTCTTCACCAAACTGGTCATCCATGTTTTATGGAGATGGCTTTGTACATAGGGGACAGTCATGGGGGAACAGAAAAGGGTCTTCACCAAACTGTTACCACAAGGCTGGAAGAGCACAATTGTCTCCAATGTCTTTGTATGATGGAGTGTCAGGGCCTGGACTTGAACCTGGGACTTCTACTGTGTCAGGCAGTAACTCTACTCACTGAGCTACCTAGGATGCTGGACAACACTTTGCCTCATCTATTGGATAATCCTGCCTTGTGCCTTGTTTGCTCTTGAACCTTGAACTCCTTGCTCCTCCCATGAACTTCCTATATAAGCCATGTCTTTGGACTTCCTCCTTGCCAGATTATTGTGCCTTTCCAGCCAATATCCCGCTACTGTTCCTGCTGCTGTCTACACCTCCGCTACTGACCTTTGGCTTGTTCCTGACCACGATTGATCTGCTACCATTTGTGACCGACCCTTGGCTTGTGACCGACTCTGCTTTCGTCTGATCCCTAACCTGTTGATCCGCTATTGGTTCCCAGTCTGCTCATTCCCTGGTGGGGTGATCCTGAGATCTGCGACCTGGTATTAACACGCAGCCAAATCCATCTCCACCATTAGGAGCTCTGGTGAATACCGGTTAATACTTAGACCCCGCACCTCAGGTGAGCCTGCGTCATTCCCAGGGGGACCCGCTGGTGTACCTATCCTGCTGGTTCCAGGTAAGCCTTTTACTGCTATAGCAACTGGTCTCTGAACCTGACCTTACACCGTGACATGGAGGATTACCAGGACCCTTCACTGCAGTCACCTGAACTCTGTCAATTGGGGGGGGGGGTCCATGTACTTTTGACCATTCAACTCAGAGCACCCAGAGCTCATACTATAATACCGGGCAGCACAACGACTAAATGGTTAGCACTCACACCTGGCAGTACTCAGGTCGTTGGTTCAAATCCCAACCACAGCACCAACTGCCTGAAGTTTGCATGTTCTCCCTGTGCCTGCATGGGTTTCCTCCTGGTACTCTGGTTTCCTCCCACACTCCATAGACATGCTGGGAGGTGAATTGGCTCCTGTCTATAATGTCCCTAGTATGTGTATACATGAATGTGAGTCAGGGACCTTAGATTGTACGCTCCTCGGGGGCGGGGACAGATGTGAGTGTACAATATATATGTAAAGCGCTGCGTACATTGATGGCGATATAGAAGGACCTGACATAAATAAACTGTCCAAATTGGAATTCCTGACTTTCCCATGAAGTTCTGTAACCCTTCTGCCACAGTGGGAATCACATTTCTGCTGAATCCTTGATGGGAGACCCTTGGTCTCCATGAGATGAAGGATCTGGAAGGCTTTTCAAGAGCTGAAGTTACTTTAGGGTAGGCTGACCATTATGGATACGTTCACCCAATCATTACAATCTCATCGAAGATTTCACATGGTAATAGAACTTCCAAAGTTACGGTCTATAATTTTCAGTTCAGAGAATCCCTGGTGATCCTGACATGATGGTCTCTGTGCAGGCACTTCTGTTGTAGGGTGACAATGTTCTGTCCACCCAATGGTGGTCTCCATCAGAAGTCTTTGTGACGTGCTGAACACACAGCAGCACAAAGGAACGATTTCAACATCCAATACACAGGAATGGTCCGCTGTGGTCACCATCGGGAAACTCGCCCTGAGGAATGTCATGCAGCCATCACAGAGGTTTATGTAGGTAGGAAGTGCTGCAGGAGGCCAGAGGAACCGAGATGGAACAAAGGGGGGACAGGAGACAATCTAGACGCTAAATCAGTCAGTTGGCGTTTCCATCCAAGGAAATGGTGGGCAATGCGTTCATTGAAAGAGCAGCAGCATGCCATGGAGCTCCCAACAGCCAGTCAGATTTATTTATATTGTAAATGAGAATGGATGAAGAATTGTGATTGGCTGCTGTGAGTTACTACACGTTGCCCCTTTGAAATGTAGTCACCAAGACATTGGTTTCCAGACAGTTCCCCTCAGTAGGTGTTCCGTATACAACTGCCTCCATTATATATTGGCCTTACATACAGTTGTGTTCACAATAATATCCGTGTGATGAAAAAAGTGAGTAAAGCTGCAAATCCTTCTAATCCTTTTCTTTCCATCCACACAAATGCATTGGGAACACGACACATTCTATTCCAAATCACAACAGGAAGAAAAATACATCAAATTTGTGTTGTTCCTCTAAAAAAATGGAAGAAAAGTGAATATTAGACGGTTCAAAAAATGGGCGTGTTTGTATTCTTCTTTACAAACTCCAACATTCACTATATAACCTGAGAAATGTTTGAAGATTTTGCTTTCCTTTGAATGACTTCATGAATATTTGGTTGTAGTCGCACTGTTTCTGAGAACTGCTGTACATCTGTGTTGCATGGAGTCCCCCAACTTCTGGCCCCTGTGATCAGGTATTCCAGCCCAGGATGATTGGACCACATTCCACACTTCTTCTCCATTTCTTGGTTTGGCCTCAGAAACGGCATTTTTGATGTCAGCCCACAAGTTTTCTATTGGATGAAGATCCGGGGATTGGGCTGGCCACTCCATAACGTCCATCTTGTTGGTCTGGAACCAAGATGTTGCAGTTTACTGGTGTGTTTGGGGTCATTGTCTTGTTGGAACCCCCATTTCAAGGGCATTTCCTCTTCAGCATAAGGCAGCATGACCTCTTCAAGTATTCTGATGGATTCAAACTGATCCATGATCCCTGGTATGTGATAAATAGGCCCAACACCGTAGTATGAGAAACATCCCCATATCATGATGCTTGCACCACCATGCTTCACGGTCTTCACAGTGTACTGTGGCTTGAATTCAGTGTTTGGGGGTCGTCTGACAAACTGTCTCCGCCCACTAGACCCAAAAAGAACAATCTTACTTTCATCAGTCCACAAAGTGTTGCACCATTTCTCTTTAGGCCAGTCAATGTGCTCTTTGGCAGATTGTAACCTCTTCAGCACACGTCTTTTTCCCAACAGTGGGACTTTGCGGGGACTTCTTGCAGATAGCTTGGCTTCACATCGGCGTCTTCTAATTGTAACAGTCCTCCCAGGGAACGTCACACCTTCTTTCATCTTCCTGGAGCTGATTGTTGGCTGAGTCCTCACAGGGAACGTCACACCTTCTTTCAACTTCCTGGAGCTGATTGTTGGCCGAGTCCTCACAGGGAACGTCACACCTTCTTTCATCTTCCTGGAGCTGATTGTTGGCTGAGTCCGCCCCATTTTGGCTATTCTTCTATCCATTCCAATGGTAGTTTTTCGCTTTCTTCCGCGTCTTTCAGGTTTTGGTTGCCATTTTAAAACATTTGCCATCATTTTAGCTGAGCAGCCGATCATTTTCTGCACTTCTTTATATGTTTTCCCCTCCAATCAACTTTTTAATCAAGGTACGCTGTTCTTCTGAACAATGTCTGGAACCACCCATTTTCCTCAGAATTTCAGAGAGAAATGCACTGTAACCAGCATGTCCAACATTTGCTGCCTTCCTTCCTTAAATAAGGGCAATAATTGCCGCCTGTTTATCAAAGAATGAATGACCTCACTAATAGAACTCCACACGGCTATTATTGTGAACACGCCCCTTTCAATGAGTGATTCAATGACACAGAATCAGCAGCATGCATGTGATGACTGTCGGGTCTGTTGGATTTCTATGACTCTACTACACCTGCTAGGAAATTATCTGCCATGTAGAAATATCATTTCCACCAAAAACAGCGATTGATCCAGTTAGTGATGTCTGACGGCTAGTATTTTCAATACAACTGTATGTGTGTTCGATGTTTCCGAGAAATCCCATTCTGGAAACATAGGGGAGTCATTAAAGCCCCGCCCCTTACTCCTCATAAGTACCTGAAATAAATGAAATGGAGATCTGCGCACCTCTGAGTATTTCCCACCCGGAGGGAGGAGCTCGGTGCGTCCTTCAATTATAGTGTCTCCTGTAAGCCCAGCACACACCATCAGAAAATCGCACCAAAAATCCCGCTTTCAGTGATCGGAATTCTGACTGTTAGTACACAGCTCTCCTCCGAGGGGCGAGCAGGAAATATTTCCTTCAATCGGCGCAGTTTTTGTCCAAAAATACAAAACAAATAGAATTTCATAACTTTAGTAACCTCTTCATTTTCGATACGAGGCTAGCCGGCAAAAAAACCCCAAACAACGGACGATCGTTTGTCCAATATTCTCATCGTGTGTACGCCCCGTAGAGAATGAAGGATAAGGAATGAAGGACAAGGAATGGAGGATTAGGAATGGAGGATTAGGAATGGAGGATAAGGAATGGAGGATAAGGAATGGAGGATAAGGAATGGAGGATTAGGAATGGAGGACAAGGAATGGAGGATAAGGAATGGAGGATAAGGAATGGAGGATAAGGAATGGAGGATTAGGAATGGAGGATTAGGAATGGAGGACTAGGAATGGAGGATTAGGAATGGAGGATAAAGAATGGAGGATTAGGAATGGAGGATAAGGAATGAAGGATAAGGAATGGAGGATTAGGAATGGAGGATTAGGAATGGAGGATAAGGAATGGAGGATAAGGAATGAAGGATAAGGAATGGAGGATAAGGAATGGAGGATTAGGAATGGAGGATTAGGAATGGAGGATAAGGAATGGAGGATTAGGAATGGAGGATTAGGAATGAAGGATAAGGAATGGAGGATAAGGAATGAAGGATAAGGAATGGAGGATTAGGAATGGAGGATTAGGAATGAAGGATAAGGAATGGAGGATAAGGAATGAAGGATAAGGAATGGAGGATTAGGAATGGAGGATAAGGAATGAAGGATAAGGAATGGAGGATAAGGAATGGAGGATTAGGAATGGAGGATAAGGAATGAAGGATAAGGAATGGAGGATTAGGAATGGAGGATAAGGAATGAAGGATAAGGAATGGAGGATTAGGAATGGAGGATTAGGAATGGAGTATAAAGAATGGAGGATTAGGAATAGAGGATAAGGAATGGAGGATAAAGAATGGAGGATTAGGAATGAAGGATAAGGAATGGAGGATTAGGAATGAAGGATAAGGAATGGAGGATAAGGAATGAAGGATAAGGAATGGAGGATTAGGAATGGAGGATAAGGAATGAAGGATAAGGAATGGAGGATTAGGAATGGAGGATTAGGAATGGAGTATAAAGAATGGAGGATTAGGAATAGAGGATAAGGAATGGAGGATAAAGAATGGAGGATTAGGAATGGAGGATAAAGAATGGAGGATAAGGAATGAAGGATAAGGAATGGAGGATTAGGAATAGAGGATTAGGAATGAAGGATAAGGAATGGAGGATAAGGAATGGAGGATTAGGAATGGAGGATAAGGAATGGAGGATTAGGAATGGAGGATGAGGAATGGAGGATGAGGAATGGAGGATTAGGAATGGAGGATTAGGAATGGAGGATTAGGAATGGGGGATAAGGAATGGAGGATAAGGAATGGAGGATAAGGAATGGAGGATTAGGAATGGAGGATTAGGAATGGAGGATTAGGAATGGAGGATTAGGAATGGAGGATAAGGAATGGAGGATTAGGAATGGAGGATAAGGAATGGAGGATAAGGAATGGAGGATAAGGAATGGAGGATAAGGAATGGAGGATAAAGAATGGAGGATAAAGAATGGAGGATAAGGAATGGAGGATTAGGAATGGAGGATAAAGAATGAAGGATAAGGAATGGAGGATAAGGAATGGAGGATTAGGAATGGAGGATTAGGAATGGAGGATAAGGAATGGAGGATTAGGAATGAAGGATAAGGAATGAAGGATAAAGAATGGAGGATTAGGAATGAAGGATAAAGAATGGAGGATAAAGAATGAAGGATAAGGAATGGAGGATTAGGAATGAAGGATAAAGAATGGAGGATTAGGAATGGAGGATTAGGAATGGAGGATTAGGAATGGAGGATAAGGAATGGAGGATAAAGAATGAAGGATAAGGAATGGAGGATTAGGAATGAAGGATAAAGAATGAAGGATAAGGAATGGAGGATAAGGAATGAAGGATTAGGAATGGAGGATTAGGAATGGAGGATTAGGAATGAAGGATAAGGAATGGAGGATAAGGAATGAATGATAAGGAATGGAGGATTAGGAATGGAGGATAAGGAATGAAGGCTAAGGAATGGAGGATTAGGAATGGAGGATTAGGAATGGAGTATAAAGAATGGAGGATTAGGAATAGAGGATAAGGAATGGAGGATAAAGAATGGAGGATTAGGAATGAAGGATAAGGAATGGAGGATTAGGAATGGAGGATTAGGAATGAAGGATAAGGAATGGAGGATAAGGAATGAAGGATAAGGAATGGAGGATTAGGAATGGAGGATAAGGAATGGAGGATTAGGAATGGAGGATAAGGAATGAAGGATAAGGAATGAAGGATAAGGAATGGAGGATTAGGAATGGAGGATTAGGAATGGAGTATAAAGAATGGAGGATTAGGAATAGAGGATAAGGAATGGAGGATAAAGAATGGAGGATTAGGAATGGAGGATAAAGAATGGAGGATAAGGAATGAAGGATAAGGAATGGAGGATTAGGAATAGAGGATTAGGAATGAAGGATTAGGAATGGAGGATAAGGAATGGAGGATTAGGAATGGAGGATAAGGAATGGAGGATAAGGAATGGAGGATAAGGAATGGAGGATTAGGAATGGAGGATAAAGAATGAAGGATAAGGAATGGAGGATTAGGAATGGAGGATAAGGAATGGAGGATAAGGAATGGAGGATAAGGAATGGAGGATACAGCATGGAGGATAAGGAATGGAGGATAAGGAATGAAGGATTAGGAATGGAGGATAAGGAATGGAGGATAAAGAATGGAGGATAAGGAATGGAGGATAAGGAATGGAGGATAAAGAATGGAGGATTAGGAATGGAGGATAAGGAATGAAGGATTAGGAATGGAGGATAAAGAATGGAGGATAAGGAATGGAGGATAAGGAATGGAGGATAAAGAATGGAGGATTAGGAATGGAGGATAAGGAATGGAGGATAAGGAATGGAGGATAAGGAATGGAGGATTAGGAATGGAGGATTAGGAATGGAGGATAATGAATGGAGGATAATGAATGGAGGATAATGAATGAAGGATAAGGAATGGAGGATAAGGAATGGAGGATTAGGAATGGAGGATGAGGAATGGAGGATGAGGAATGGAGGATAAGGAATGGAGGATAAGGAATGGAGGATTAGGAATGGAGGATTAGGAATGGAGGATGAGGAATGGAGGATTAGGAATGGAGGATAAGGAATGGAGGATTAGGAATGGAGGATAAGGAATGGAGGATAAGGAATGGAGGATAAGGAATGGAGGATAAGGAATGGAGGATTAGGAATGGAGGATTAGGAATGGAGGATAAAGAATGGAGGATTAGGAATGGAGGATTAGGAATGGAGGATTAGGAATGGAGGATTGGGAATGGAGGATTAGGAATGGAGGATTAGGAATGGAGGATAAGGAATGGAGGATAAGGAATGGAGGATTAGGAATGGAGGATTAGGAATGGAGGATTAGGAATGGAGGATAAAGAATGGAGGATTGGGAATGGAGGATAAGGAATGGAGGATTGGGAATGGAGGATAAGGAATGGAGGATTGGGAATGGAGGATTAGGAATGAAGGATAAGGAATGAAGGATAAAGAATGGAGGATTAGGAATGAAGGATAAAGAATGGAGGATTAGGAATGGAGGATTAGGAATGAAGGATAAAGAATGAAGGATAAGGAATGGAGGATTAGGAATGAAGGATAAAGAATGGAGGATTAGGAATGGAGGATTAGGAATGGAGGATAAGGAATGGAGGATAAAGAATGAAGGATAAGGAATGGAGGATTAGGAATGAAGGATAAAGAATGAAGGATAAGGAATGGAGGATTAGGAATGAAGGATAAAGAATGGAGGATTAGGAATGGAGGATTAGGAATGGAGGATAAGGAATGGAGGATAAGGAATGGAGGATTAGGAATGGAGGATTAGGAATGAAGGATAAAGAATGAAGGATAAGGAATGGAGGATTAGGAATGAAGGATAAAGAATGGAGGATTAGGAATGGAGGATTAGGAATGGAGGATAAGGAATGAAGGATAAAGAATGAAGGATAAGGAATGGAGGATTAGGAATGAAGGATAAAGAATGAAGGATAAGGAATGGAGGATTAGGAATGGAGGATAAGGAATGGAGGATTAGGAATGGAGGATTAGGAATGAAGGATAAAGAATGGAGGATTAGGAATGGAGGATTAGGAATGGAGGATAAGGAATGGAGGATTAGGAATGGAGGATTAGGAATGAAGGATAAGGAATGTTGGATGCCACTCGGGTGCCAATACACAGCCCTATGTGCCATGCTCTCTGGGGATTGGGCGGTGGGAAGGCGGGAGGCGGGAGGCAGAACGCGTCTAAAATTTAACGTGTTAGCGGCTGTGTTTGTCAGCCGGGTGAAGAGTTTATTTTCGGAGGGAGGTGAGAGGAGCCGATGGGGAAGTTTTGTGGAGCTGTAATTCCAAACTTCCAAATCTGACCACACCCCCGACCACACACCCCGACCACACCCCCGACCACACCCCCCGGCCACACCCCCGATGTGTCCTGAAATATTCATCAAAGACCATAATCGTTGTTCGATCAGATTGGTGACAGGCTGGCCGGGGAGGGGAGCTCGAGCGATCAGCTGACAGAATGCAGAGTGAGGAGCGAGGGATACAGAGCCAAGAATACAGAATGAGGAATATGGGGTGACAGAGAGGGGGGAATCTCCCTAATGGAGACACAGAGGGGGAATCTCCCTACAGGGGACACAGAGGGGGGAATCTCCCTAATGGGAACACAGAGGGGGAATCTCCCTACAGGGGACACAGAGGGGGAATCTCCCTAATGGGGACACAAGAAAGCAATAAAACCTGACAGGGGGTCTCATCCCTCCCCCTCCATCCAAAATTGAAATTGAAACCTTTCTCCGTTAGTTACACATTACATAACCCCCCCAATGATTCTGTGTTCTCCAGATTTCGGTTTCTATGTATTACTGGTGAGAGGACGGGTCCAGGACAGTGGGGACTCCTCCAGATTGGCGATATGGAGCAAGGGATGCGGAGTGAGGGATACGGAATGAGGGATGCGGAATGAAGGATGCAGAGCGAGGGATACGGAATGAGGGATACGGAATGAGGGATGCGGAATGAGGGATGCAGAGCGAGGGATACGGAATGAGGGATACGGAATGAGGGATGCGGAATGAGGGATGCAGAGCGAGGGATACGGAATGAGGGATACGGAATGAGGGATGCGGAGCGAGGGATATGGAATGAGGGATGCAGAGCGAGGGATATGGAATGAGGGATGCGGAATGAGGGATGCGGAATGAGGGATACGGAATGAGGGATGCGGAATGAGGGATGCGGAATGAGGGATACGGAATGAGGGATACGGAATGAGGGATACGGAATGAGGGATGCGGAATGAGGGATGCGGAATGAGGGATGCGGAATGAGGGATGCAGAGCGAGGGATATGGAATGAGGGATGCAGAGCGAGGGATATGGAATGAGGGATGCGGAATGAGGGATGCGAAATGAGGGATACAGAATGAGGGATACGAAATGAGGGATACGGAATGAGGGATACGGAATGAGGGATACGGAATGAGGGATGCGGAATGAGGGATGCGGAATGAGGGATGCGGAATGAGGGATACGGAATGAGGGATGCGGAATGAGGGATGCAGAGCGAGGGATACGGAATGAGGGATACGGAATGAGGGATGCGGAATGAGGGATGCAGAGCGAGGGATATGGAATGAGGGATGCAGAGCGAGGGATACGGAATGAGGGATGTAGAGCGAGGGATACGGAATGAGGGATGCAGAGCGAGGGATACGGAATGAGGGATGTAGAGCGAGGGATACGGAATGAGGGATGCAGAGCGAGGGATACGGAATGAGGGATGCAGAGCGAGGGATATGGAATGAGGGATGTAGAGCGAGGGATATGGAATGAGGGATGCGGAATGAGGGATGCAGAGTGAGGGATGCGGAATGAGGGATGTAGAGCAAGGGATACGGAATGAGGGATACGGAATGAGGGATATGGAATGAGGGATGCAGAGCGAGGGATACGGAATGAGGGATACGGAATGAGGGATGCGGAATGAGGGATGCAGAGCGAGGGATATGGAATGAGGGATACGGAATGAGGGATGCGGAATGAGGGATGCAGAGCGAGGGATATGGAATGAGGGATGCAGAGCGAGGGATACGGAATGAGGGATGTAGAGCGAGGGATACGGAATGAGGGATGCAGAGCGAGGGATGCGGAATGAGGGATGCAGAGCGAGGGATACGGAATGAGGGATGCAGAGCGAGGGATACGGAATGAGGGATGTAGAGCGAGGGATATGGAATGAGGGATGCGGAATGAGGGATGCAGAGCGAGGGATACGGAATGAGGGATGCAGAGCGAGGGATACGGAATGAGGGATGTAGAGCGAGGGATATGGAATGAGGGATGCGGAATGAGGGATGCAGAGCGAGGGATACGGAATGAGGGATGCAGAGCGAGGGATGCGGAATGAGGGATGCAGAGCGAGGGATACGGAATGAGGGATGCAGAGCGAGGGATGCGGAATGAGGGATGCAGAGCGAGGGATATGGAATGAGGGATGCAGAGCGAGGGATATGGAATGAGGGATGCAGAGCGAGCGATACGGATATGCTGAAAGGGTGTTTCTGTGTAATTCCTGGAGTTCAGATCTTTAGGCCAATAAAGGTCACAGATTGTATGCAAGAACACCAATGTCATACATGGAAGATTAATTAGATCCTTGCATGTGTTGGCTCCTTTAATCTCACCTGGAGATCCTGCCAGTAACAGACTTCCTGTCTTCGGGTGAAAACATTCACTGTTCAGGAGGAGCAGCGTTGTCACCTCGGGACAGGGAAGAGCTGTTTGCAGCGTTGTCACCTCGGGACAGGGAAGAGCTGTTTGCAGCGTTGTCACCTCGGGACAGGGAAGAGCTGTTTGCAGCGTTGTCACCTCGGGACAGGGAAGAGCTGTTTGCAGCGTTGTCACCTCGGGACAGGGAAGAGCTGTTTGCAGCGTTGTCACCTCGGGACAGGGAAGACCTGTTTGCAGCGTTGTCACCTCGGGACAGGGAAGAGCTGTTTGCAGCGTTGTCACCTCGGGACAGGGAAGAGCTGTTTGCAGCGTTGTCACCTCGGGACAGGGAAGAGCTGTTTGCAGCGTTGTCACCTCGGGACAGGGAAGAGCTGTTTGCAGCGTTGTCACCTCGGGACAGGGAAGACCTGTTTGCAGCGTTGTCACCTCGGGACAGGGAAGACCTGTTTGCAGCGTTGTCACCTCGGGACAGGGAAGACCTGTTTGCAGCGTTGTCACCTCGGGACAGGGAAGAGCTGTTTGCAGCGTTGTCACCTCGGGACAGGGAAGAGCTGTTTGCAGCGTTGTCACCTCGGGACAGGGAAGAGCTGTTTGCAGCGTTGTCACCTCGGGACAGGGAAGAGCTGTTTGCAGCGTTGTCACCTCGGCACAGGGAAGAGCTGTTTGCAGCGTTGTCACCTCGGGACAGGGAAGAGCTGTTTGCAGCGTTGTCACCTCGGGACAGGGAAGAGCTGTTTGCAGCGTTGTCACCTCGGGACAGGGAAGAGCTGTTTGCAGCGTTGTCACCTCGGGACAGGGAAGAGCTGTTTGCAGCGTTGTCACCTCGGGACAGGGAAGAGCTGTTTGCAGCGTTGTCACCTCGGGACAGGGAAGAGCTGTTTGCAGCGTTGTCACCTCGGGACAGGGAAGACCTGTTTGCAGCGTTGTCACCTCGGGACAGGGAAGAGCTGTATGCAGCGTTGTCACCTCGGCACAGGGAAGACCTGTTTGCAGCGCTGCATTACTCGGCACATTTCCTGACAACACTGCTGGGGATTGGAATACTCGGGACCGCTCCGGATTTCTGGCAGGATCTTTTACATTTATTACAGATACAACAAAATGTGTTCAAATGGTTTATAAAAGTGATAAAAGGAGAAAAGAAGTTCCCTGTCCGGGATGGGAGAGATGCAGCGCAGTGGGCGGGGACAGGTCCTCTTCACATGCAGTCAGGTAATTCAGCGGAAAGGTGCTGAGAGCAGTAATGTGCGTCAGGAAGGAAGAGGTGAACCGCGCAGAGCAGACAACGGCTTCCGGAGATTAACCCCTTACTGACACTCCTCTGCCGGAGAGAGGAGAGGAGAGAGAGGAGAGGAGAGAGAGGGGGGAGAGAGGAGAGAGGAGAGGAGAGAGAAGGGAGAGAGAGGGGAGAGAGAGGAGAGAGGGGAGAGAGAGAGAGGAGAGGAGAGAGAGGGGGGAGAGAGGAGAGAGGAGAGAGGAGAGGAGAGAGAAGGGAGAGAGAGGAGAGAGGAGAGAGGGGAGAGAGAAGGGAGAGAGAGGGGAGAGAGAGGAGAGAGAGGAGAGGGGGAGAGGAGAGAGAGAGGGGAGAGAGGAGAGGGGAGAGAGGAGAGGAGAGAGAGGGGAGGAGAGGAGAGAGAGGAGAGAGAGGGGGGAGAGAGAAAAGAGGAGAGGAGAGAGAGGGGGAGAGAGGAGAGAGAGGGGAGAGAGAGGAGAGAGAGGGGGGAGAGAGAAAAGAGGAGAGGAGAGGAGAGGAGAGAGAGGAGAGGAGAGAGAGAAGAGGAGAGAGAGGAGAGGAGAGAGAGGAGAGGAGAGAGAGGAGGGGAGAGAGAGGAGGGGAGAGAGAGGAGAGAGAGGAGAGGAGAGAGAGAGAGGGGAGAGAGAGGAGAGGAGAGAGAGGGGAGGAGAGAGAGGAGAGGGGAGAGGAGAGAGAGGAGAGGGGAGAGGAGAGAGAGGAGAGAGAGGAGAGAGAGGGGAGGAGAGAGAGGGGAGGAGAGAGGAGAGAGAGGACAGAGAGGAGAGGAGAGAGAGGACAGAGAGGAGAGAGAGGACAGAGAGGAGAGAGAGAACAGAGAGGAGAGAGAGGACAGAGAGGAGAGGAGAGGAGAGAGAGAGGAGAGGAGAGAGGGAGGAGAGAGAGGGAAGAGAGAGGGAGGAGAGAGAGGGAAGAGAGAGGGAGGAGAGAGAGGGAAGAGAGAGGGAGGAGAGAGGACAGAGAGAAGAGAGAGGGGAGAGGAGAGAGAGGAGAGAGAGAGGAGAGGGGAGAGAGAGGGGAGGAGAAAGAGAGGGGGGAGGAGAGGAGAGAGGAGAGACAGGGGGGAGAGAGGGGGGAGAGAGGGGAGAGAGAGGGAGGAGAGAGGACAGAGAGGACAGAGAGGGGAGAGGAGAGAGAGAGGAGAGGAGAGGAGACAGGAGAGGAGAGAGAAGGGAGAGAGAGGGGAGAGAGGAGAGGATTTCAGAGGTCAGAGGAGAGACCACTTCTTCCATGCAGACTAATGACCAGGGAAGGGGAAGACTTTGCACAAACGATGTTCTATCGGTCTGGAATGTATTTTTCTGATTTAAAATTAAAGTGTAAATCGGCTTTCCAATGGCCCCCGAGGGCCCGGGTGGAGCTCACCTCCTCTGTATTTCCATTTCATCCGGCGAGGGTCCATTCTGGATGCTGGGGGCTTGGCGTTGAGCTGCAGGACCTGAAGAGGAAGAAAGGAATTCCAGATGAAGAGGAAGTTTTACATCCCATTTACCAGACAGAAGACTTCACAGTGAAGAAAAAGCTGAGCATAGGACCCTGACACCCCAACACTAATACCCAACACTAATACCTAACTCTGACACCCCAACACTAACCCCCAACACTAATACCTAACCCTGACACCCCAACACTAACCCCCAACACTAATACCTAACTCTGACACCCCAACACTAACCCCCAACACTTATACCTAACCCTGACACCCCAACACTAACCCCCAACACTAATACCTAACTCTGACACCCCAACACTAACCCCCAACACTAATACCTAACCCTGACACCCCAACACTAATACCCAACCCTGACACCCCAACACTAACCCCCAACACTAATACCTAACCCTGACACCCCAACACTAACCCCCAACACTAATACCTAACCCTGACACCCCAACACTAACCCCCAACACTAATATCTAACCCTGACACCCCAACACTAATACCTAACCCCGACACCCCAACACTAACCCCCAACACTAATACCTAACCCTGACACCCCAACACTAATACCCAACACTAATACCTAACCCTGACACCCCAACACTAACCCCCAACACTAATACCTAACCCTGACACCCCAACACTAACCCCCAACACTAATATCTAACCCTGACACCCCAACACTAATATCTAACCCTGACACCCCAACACTAATATCCAACCCTGACACCCCAACACTAATATCTAACCCTGACACCCCAACACTAATATCTAACCCTGACACCCCAACACTAATATCTAACCCTGACACCCCAACACTAATACCCAACCCTGACACCCCAACACTAACCCCCAACACTTATACCTAACCCTGACACCCCAACATTAATACCCAACCCTGACACCCCAACACTAACCCCCAACACTAATACCTAACTCTGACACCCCAACACTAACCCCCAACACTAATACCTAACCCTGACACCCCAACACTAATACCCAACCCTGACACCCCAACACTAACCCCCAACACTAATACCTAACCCTGACACCCCAACACTAATACCCAACCCTGACACCCCAACACTAACCCCCAACACTAATACCTAACCCTGACACCCCAACACTAATACCCAACCCTGACACCCCAACACTAACCCCCAACACTAATACCTAACCCTGACACCCCAACACTAACCCCCAACACTAATACCTAACCCTGACACCCCAACACTAATACCCAACCCTGACACCCCAACACTAACCCCCAACACTAATACCTAACCCTGACACCCCAACACTAACCCCCAACACTAATACCTAACCCTGACACCCCAACACTAACCCCCAACACTAATATCTAACCCTGACACCCCAACACTAATACCCAACCCTGACACCCCAACACTAACCCCCAACACTAATACCTAACCCTGACACCCCAACACTAACCCCCAACACTAATACCTAACCCTGACACCCCAACACTAACCCCCAACACTAATATCTAACCCTGACACCCCAACACTAATATCTAACCCTGACACCCCAACACTAATATCCAACCCTGACACCCCAACACTAACCCCCAACACTAATACCTAACCCTGACACCCCAACACTAACCCCCAACACTAATACCTAACCCTGACACCCCAACACTAATACCCAACCCTGACACCCCAACACTAACCCCCAACACTAATACCTAACCCTGACACCCCAACACTAACCCCCAACACTAATACCTAACCCTGACACCCCAACACTAACCCCCAACACTAATATCTAACCCTGACACCCCAACACTAATACCTAACCCCGACACCCCAACACTAACCCCCAACACTAATACCTAACCCTGACACCCCAACACTAATACCCAACCCTGACACCCCAACACTAACCCCCAACACTAATACCTAACCCTGACACCCCAACACTAACCCCCAACACTAATACCTAACCCTGACACCCCAACACTAATACCCAACACTAATATCTAACCCTGACACCCCAACACTAATATCTAACCCTGACACCCCAACACTAATATCTAACCCTGACACCCCAACACTAATTCCTAACCCTGACACCCCAACACTAATATCCAACCCTGACACCCCAACACTAATATCTAACCCTGACACCCCAACACTAATTCCTAACACTAACACTTTTATTTCCCTCTTAATCTTTCCCAGAGATAATTGATGCATTGAGATGGCTCCCTGACACCGGGGGGAGCCCTTAGCCCAGAGGTGACGCCTGAGTGCCCAGGGGCCACATTTGGAAGCATCAGCTTCATGTATCTTCTCTGTACAGTAGGCCATAGATGATGTGATTTTCATTCCTGCAACCACGATGAAAGGAAAGAAAATCAATCGATTCCTCATCAATACAGTCAGTGTTAATGGAGGAATCCCTCCCGCAGCACTTTTGTGTTTTGCCGGTGGGGAGACTTCCCTGCTGGCAGAACACAATGATGGTTGCTGGCGGCTATGGCCTCTGCCAGTAATTGTGGGCAGAATATCCGACAGGCTGCCTGTAGTGAAGTTGATCGATTGATGGATCGTCCTCAATACAACCAGCCTGCCCATAGATGGAGCAAATCTCCGGTCCGTACTGAACTCCATCACCTCCTATATCACGTAATATATAACATTTCTTCTCACGGAAATATGAAAATCTCACAAAATACAATAATAGAATAAAGCCGCTCTGAATTCTGATTGGCTGATAAGGGGACAAAAAATAAAAAGACCCATATATACAGTATATATACACCAAATAATCCCACCCACAGATCTCCGATCAATAATCCCACCCACAGATCTCCGATCAATAATCCTACCCACAGATCTCCGATCAATAATCCCACCCACAGATCTCCGATCAATAATCCCACCCACAGATCTCCGATCAATAATCCCACCAATAGATCCCTGATCAATAATCCCACCAATAGATCCCTGATCAATAATCCCACCAATAGATCTCCAATCAATAATCCCACCAATAGATTCCTGATCAATAATCCCACCAATAGATCCCTGATCAATAATCCCACCCACAGATCTCTGATCAATAATCCTACCCACAGATCTCCGATCAATAATCCTACCCACAGATCTCCAATCAATAATCCCACCCACAGATCTCCGATCAATAATCCCACCAATAGATTCCTGATCAATAATCCCACCAATAGATCCCTGATCAATAATCCCACCCACAGATCTCCGATCAATAATCCCACCCACAGATCTCCGATCAATAATCCCACCAATAGATTCCTGATCAATAATCCCACCAATAGATCCCTGATCAATAATCCCACCCACAGATCTCCGATCAATAATCCCACCCACAGATCTCCGATCAATAATCCTACCCACAGATCTCCGATCAATAATCCCACCAATAGATTCCTGATCAATAATCCCACCCACAGATCTCCGATCAATAATCAGAATAAATGATAAAGTCGGACGATCGATCATCAGAAACATTCCGGATTGTTCCTCATCGATCGGATTCTCAGTCTATATGACACTTCGGAGAACATTCTGGATACAAAGTAACAATCCGGAGCGCCCGAATCTCCTGGAATAAAAGTCGGCCGATCACCACAGATGGTGAAATGCGATCCGATCCACCAACACCAAAATACATCGAACAACCCAATCCTGAGAGGATCCGAACCGACAAACTCCGAGAGACCCCCGAGCGCCGTCACGAGACTCCGGACCCCCCGGGTGACCAGTGAAGGATATTGGCCCATCGTATGTAGAGAAGACGATCGATCGATCACCTACAAGACATCCGGCACAGAAGCAGGCAGTCCCAGTGGCACAGACAGAAGCAACGAACGATCCACTCTCTGCTGGCCATACTATGGGGGCCGGGACAATCCTCATCTACAGGACACAAGCAGGCGAGTAACCGAATCCTTCACTACAGCCCAGGAGGGAGCTCCCCCGTGAATGGTCCCCCCCTCCCCCCACCCCACCGGGCCATCCAACACCTGGCGCTGGAATTATTCGAATGATCATTTGTGACCATTATGTATCCATTACAGGGGGAGGGGGGCCTTGTGGGGGGGAGGGGAGGGGAGGGGGGGGGCTTATGAGGAATGACCCTTCATACAGGATATTGTACAAAACCCGATGATAAGAGAACCAGAATATAAAAAGTGGACAGGACGCCCACCCAGGACAAGGCCCCCACCCAGGACAGGACCCACTCCCAAGACAGGGACCCCCCCACCCAGGACAGGGACCCCACCCAGGACAGGACCCACTCCCAAGACAGGGACCCCCCCACCCAGGACAGGCCCTCCACCCAGGACAGGGCTCCCACCCAGAACAGGACCCCCACACAGGACAGGGACCCCCACACAGGACAGGACCCCCTCCCAAGACAGGGACCCCCCCACCCAGGACAGGGGCCACACACAGGACAGGGCCACCACCCAGGACAGGGCCACCACCCAGGACAGGGCCACCACCCAGGACAGGGCCCCCACCCAGGACAGGACCCTCACCCAGGACAGGGCCCCCACCCAGGACAGGGCCCCCACCCAGGACAGGGGTCACACACAGGACAGGGCCCCCTGGTCTGGTGAGTCTCAGGTATTGCCCAGACACTTTGCCTCGGCTCCCGTCCTCCATAGATCCCTCTATAATACTCAGCTCCCCGCAGGGCGCTGCAAGAAGAACGCGCAGATCGCTGACAGCGGGAGAACCCATCGACTTCCCGAATTCAGATCTCCCCTCCTGAATTCTAACAATGATCACCTGTCACCCTCCACCATATATCTTCCTCATGGACACCGAGATACACGAGGTATACGGGAGATACACGAGGTATACGGGAGATACACGAGGTATACGGGAGATACACGAGGTATACGGGAGATACACGAGGTATACGGGAGATACACGAGGTATACAGGAGATACACGAGGTATACAGTATACAGGAGATACACGAGGTATACAGTATACAGGAGATACACGAGGTATACGGGAGATACACGAGGTATACGGGAGATACACGAGGTATACGGGAGATACACGAGGTATACGGGAGATACACGAGGTATACAGGATACGGGAGATACACGAGGTATACAGGAGATACATGAGGTATACGGGAGATACACGAGGTATACGGGAGATACACGAGGTATACGGGAGATACACGAGGTATACGGGAGATACACGAGGTATACGGGATACGGGAGATACACGAGGTATACAGGATACGGGAGATACACGAGGTATACAGGATACGGGAGATACATGAGGTATACAGGAGATACACGAGGTATACAGGAGATACACGAGGTATACAGGAGATACACGAGGTATACAGTATACAGGAGATACACGAGGTATACGGGAGATACATGAGGTATACAGTATACAGGAGATACACGAGGTATACAGTATACAGGAGATACACGAGGTATACAGTATACAGGAGATACACGAGGTATACAGTATACAGGAGATACACGAGGTATACGGGAGATACACGAGGTATACGGGAGATACACGAGGTATACAGTATACGGGAGATACACGAGGTATACAGGAGATACACGAGGTATACGGGAGATACACGAGGTATACAGGAGATACACGAGGTATACGGGAGATACACGAGGTATACAGTATACGGGAGATACACGAGGTATACAGGAGATACACGAGGTATACGGGAGATACACGAGGTATACAGGAGATACACGAGGTATACGGGAGATACACGAGGTATACAGGAGATACACGAGGTATACGGGAGATACACGAGGTATACGGGAGATACACGAGGTATACAGGAGATACACGAGGTATACGGGAGATACACGAGGTATACGGGAGATACACGAGGTATACGGGAGATACACGAGGTATACGGGAGATACACGAGGTATACAGGATACGGGAGATACATGAGGTATACAGGAGATACATGAGGTATACGGGAGATACATGAGGTATACAGGAGATACACGAGGTATACAGGAGATACACGAGGTATACAGTATACAGGAGATACACGAGGTATACAGTATACAGGAGATACACGAGGTATACAGTATACAGGAGATACACGAGGTATACGGGAGATACACGAGGTATACAGTATACGGGAGATACACGAGGTATACAGTATACGGGAGATACACGAGGTATACAGGAGATACACGAGGTATACGGGAGATACACGAGGTATACAGGAGATACACGAGGTATACGGGAGATACACGAGGTATACAGTATACGGGAGATACACGAGGTATACAGGAGATACACGAGGTATACGGGAGATACACGAGGTATACAGGAGATACACGAGGTATACGGGAGATACACGAGGTATACAGGAGATACACGAGGTATACGGGAGATACACGAGGTATACAGTATACAGGAGATACACGAGGTATACAGGAGATACACGAGGTATACAGGAGATACACGAGGTATACAGGAGATACACGAGGTATACAGGAGATACACGAGGTATACAGGAGATACATGAGGTATACAGGAGATACACGAGGTATACAGGATACAGGAGATACATGAGGTATACAGGAGATACAAGAGGTATACAGGATACTCCTCGTGTGCCGTATACTCCGTGTTCCCGATGATTCTGCAGATGATATTTCCTCATTTCCCTCAATAATTGATGTAAATAAGTCGGCAGAATTCTCAGGTGACAACTAGAAGAGGACAATTCACATTTTATTGAACAAACCTCCTAATAACAGGATTTGTGTTCCGGATTATTCCGCACAGGAAGTTTCCAAACACTTTCTAGGTTGTAAAGAACTGAAAATTGTCATTTGTTGTGTTTGCAGCAAATTTACTGAAATCAAAAGCTATTTCAATCCAACTTTTGCCAACATTGTAACTTTGTAAACATTTGAAGCGTCACGTTACATTGTAACATAGGAGCCCTTATCTGATAGCAGATCACAAGTCTTCATCCATTCAACTTGGCAGTTTTTGGACAGTTTCTGCTGGAATTTGTTGGCAAGATGTCAGAATCGCCTCCCAGAGCTGCTGTTTGGATGTAAACTGCCTCCCACCCTCATAGATCTTTTGCTTGAGGATGCTCCAAAGGTTCTCCATAGGATTGAGGTCAGGGGAGGATGGAGGCCACACCATGACTTTCTCCAAAGGTTCTCCATAGGATTGAGGTCAGGGGAGGATGGAGGCCACACCATGACTTTCTCTCCTTTTATCCCCATAGCAGCCATTGATGCAGAGGTATTCTTTGCAGCATGAGATGGTGCATTGTCATGCATGAAGATGATTTTATTACGGAAAGCATAGTTCTTCCTTCTATACCAGGGAAGAGAGTGGTCAGTCATAAACTCCACATACTTTGCAGAGGTCATCTTTACACCTTCGGGGACCCTAAAGGGGCCGACCAGCTCTGTTCCCATGATTCCGGCCCAAAACATGACTCCACCACCGCCTTGCTGACGTCGCAGCCTTGTTGGAACAGGGTGGCTGTCCACCAACCATCCACTACTCCATCCATCTGGACCATCCAGGGTCGCACGGCACTCATCAGTGAACAGGACTGTTTGTAAATGAGTCTTCATGTATTTTCTGCCCAATGCAGCCGTTTCTGCTTGTGAGCATTGGTTAGTGGTGGCCGAATAGAAGGTTTCTGCACAGTTGCAGGACTCTGGAGGACTCTACACCTTGATGTCCGTGGGACTCCAGAGGCACCAGCAGCTTCAAATATCTGTTTGCTGCTATGTAATGGGATTTTAGCAGCTGCTCTCTTGATCCGATGCACGGATCTGGCAGAAATCTTCCTCAATGTGCCTTTATCTGCACCAACCCGTCTGTGCTCTGAATCAGCCACAAATCTCTTCATAGTGCGATGATCACGCTTACGTTTTCCTGAAATATCGAATGTTTTCATCCCTCGTCCAAGGCATCGAACTATTCCACTCTTTTCAGCAGCAGAGATCCTTTTTCCTCCCCATATTGTGGGAAAATGGCGCTCTGCTTAATAATGGGGAACGCCGTCCTTTAGGAGTTTTTCCTGAAATTGGGGTCACCGGCAAATCGAATTATTACAGGTGTCCCAGATTGTTTTCAGTGATCAAAAGAGCCCTGACACACAATGCCATCCATGAGTTACACTGAGAAACAGATCTTTGTGACACTTAAATAGAATCTGCAGAATAATTTGGAACGCGGTGTATGTGACGTAGGAGATATGTGATGTCAGGCTGCAGTATATATAAAAACAGGAAATCCGCCATCTTACAGCTACGTTCACACTGGCGTTGTTAGCAGGCGGCAGACAGGCGTTTGGGAAGCGTTTTTACCGTTTCCCAAACGCCTGGGAAAGTTCTGCACATTGCAGCACATGGTGCTGTTCAAATGGGAGTGTTAGCATTGCGGCAAACCGGACGCCTCTGGTTGAGTCAGGAGGAGTTGAAGCCTCCTATTCTAGTCTATGGTGCCCGGCCGACATTTGCGGTGCGGTTGCGACGCGGTTGCGGGGCGTTTGCGGAGCGTTAACACCATTCAAACTTCATTATAGGTGTTTGTGGGGCGTTTTAACACTTAGCAAACGCCTAGCAACCGCCGCTAAACCGCGCATGCGGCATTTGCGGAGCGTTAAAAATGCTCCGCAAACGCCGGACCAACGCTTGTCAAACGCTAGAGGGGCATCTGGCAAGAGGTGGAAAAACAGTCACGTGTGAACGAGCCCAACGTGTACATACAATGAAAGGATCAATCACACAGCCAAAACACAAACCGCGGCAGTCTGGGGGAAAGACCAGTGCCCCGCAGCGGTCTGGGGGAAAGACCAGTGCCCTGCAGCGGTCTGGGGGAAAGACCAGTGCCCCGCAGCAGTCTGGGGGAAAGACCAGTGCCCCGCAGCAGTCTGGGGGAAAGACCAGTGCCCCGCGGCGGTCTGGGGGAAAGACCAGTGCCCCGCAGCAGTCTGGGGGAAAGACCAGTGCCCCGCGGCGGTCTGGGGGAAAGACCAGTGCCCCGCGGCAGTCTGGGGGAAAGACCAGTGCCCCGCAGCAGTCTGGGGGAAAGACCAGTGCCCCGCAGCAGTCTGGGGGAAAGACCAGTGCCCCTCCCGATCTATGCTGAGCACCCCCAACCCCGGTGACACCGACAATGAGCCCTCCGGTAGAATGATTCCTGGTGATTCTGCCAGAAGGTTCTTGTTCTGGCCCTTCCAGGCATAACTCCCGACCTTTGAACTTGACAATCAGAGACAGGGGGGGGGGGTGTATTTACCACAAGGCACTTGCCTAGGGCAGCATTTTTCAGGGGGGGGGGCAAAAGAAGGAAAGGAAGAAGGGACACGCACAGCACGGGGACCAGGTGGGATCTGAGAGGCTGGGGGCTGCTTGATGGTGAATGCAGAGCTGACTCTTCTTCCCGGGGATGTAAATGCCTTCTCTCTTCCTGGGGGGGGGGGGGTGCCAGTGTAGGGGGGGGGGGTGGTAGTAGAAGGCTCTCTGGGTGGGGGGGGGCTGGGGTGTTATTGGTCAATGGTGGGGGCCAATTTTTGTGTTGCCTAGGGCAGCACCAAACCTAAATACACCCCTGCAGAGCCACTGTAGGGAGACATCGTGGGGCGAAAAATGGGCGTGTCAAATTATGCTAAATAGTGGGTGTGGCTTGATTATAAACAACAAATAAACACAACCTGGGAATTGTCCCAAAGTACATTCCCTTTCCCCAGCACAAATCCCCTCCCCCCATCCCCTTTCCCCAGCACAAATCCCCTCCCCCCATCCCCTTTCCCCAGCACAAATTCCCTCCCCCCATTCCCTTCCTCCCAGCACAAATCCCCTCCCCCCATTCCCTTCCTCCCAGCACAAATCCCCCCCCAATCCCCTTCCCCCAGCACAAATCCCCCCCAACCCCCTTCCTCCCAGCACAAATCCCCTCCCCCATCCCCTTTCCCCAGCACAAATCCCCTCCCCCCAGCACAAATCCCCCTGTAAGGGACCACCAGGCGGTACCACTAGCACTCCACTGGCCAGGCGTCCCCAGCGCACGGTATCTAAGCCCCAGGGTACGTGTTCACCAGAGCCCCTGATGGTGGGGATGGACTTGAAGTACCCCGAGACCAGGTCGTGGCTACTGAGCACGCCTGTCAGTGGTAGCGGTATTCGCCAGGGGCTCCCGCAGGGAAGAGCCTGATGTGAGAAGTGATCCCGTCGGGATGGATGGATGGCTGAGCAAGTGCGGGGTCAAACGGGCCGCGTCGGTAACAGTGGGGACGGAGCAGTACAAGGCAGCGGGCAGAGAGTAGTCGGGTCACACGCCAGGTCAGCAACGGAAGGTCAGATCCAAACGGGGGCATCCAGGAGAGAGGTCAGGCAAAGCAAAGGTCTGGGCAGGAGAAGACAACAAGGTCAGGGTACAATCCGGGTCAGTAACTCACTTAGAACAGGTTCACAGATACAAGGAAAGACCAGAAGGCACTGAATGACAGCTCAGGGCCATTTAAATATCCCGCCCTGCGCTGCCATTGGTGCCCAGCGGGCGGCCGCGGTCCCTACTGCGCATGCGCGAACTCCCTCGCCGCGGACGGCCAGGTCTCAGTGCCCGCATTCTGACACGGGGCAGTGCACTGCGCCTGCGCCGAGCCCGTCGCAGCGGGGATTCCTGACACCCCCCCAACCCCCTTCCTCCCAGCACAAATCCCCTCCCCCATCCCCTTTCCCCAGCACAAATCCCTCCCATCCCCTTCCTCCCAGCACAAATCCCTCCCAATCCCCTTCCCACAGCACAAATCCCCTCCCCCCATCCCCTTCCCCCAGCACAAATCCATTCCATCCCCTTCCTCCCAGCACAAATCCCCCCCATCCCCTTCCTCCCAGCACAAATCCCCCCAATCCCCTTTCCTCCAGCACAAATCCCCCCCCAACCCCTCCCACCAGCACAAATCCCCTCCCCCCATCCCCTTCCCGCAGCACAAATCCCCTCTCCCCATCCCCATCCCCCCAGCACAATATATCCCCCCCCCCGCTCATCTCCTCTATAATGATGACTGTCTGGGGTACGAATGAATTGTTCGCTTCGGGTTCAGAATTCTTTTTTCTGTATAAAGAAAATGTCCGACTTTGCAGGACGTTCTCTGAAAGCCGACTGGAGTCGATGTTCCCGGAGTCATCGGGATTTTACCGGCAGGATATCAGACGGGAGATGGGAGGAGCCGGCGGGATTCCAGACCCGGAATTGTCTTCACCGAATCGGCAGATGGGAGATGGGAGGAGCCGGCGGGATTCCAGACCTGGAATTGTCTTCACCGAATCGGCAGACGGGAGATGGGAGGAGCCGGCGGGATTCAAGACTCGGAATTGTCTTCACCGAATCGGCAGACGGGAGATGGGAGGAGCCGGCGGGATTCAAGACCCGGAATTGTCTTCACCGAATCGGCAGGCGGGAGGAGCCGGCGGGATTCAAGACCCGGAATTGTCTTCACCGAATCGGCAGGCAGGAGATGGGAGGAGCCGGCGGGATTCCAGACCTGGAATTGTCTTCACCGAATCGGCAGACGGGAGATGGGAGGAGCCAGCGGGATTCCAGACCCGGAATTGTCTTCACCGAATCGGCAGACGGGAGATGGGAGGAGCCGGCGGGATTCCAGACCTGGAATTGTCTTCACCGAATCGGCAGACGGGAGATGGGAGGAGCCGGCGGGATTCCAGACCCGGAATGGTCTTCACCGAATCAGCAGATGGGAGATGGGAGGAGCCGGCGGGATTCCAGACCCGGAATTGTCTTCACCGAATCGGCAGACGGGAGATGGGAGGAGCCGGCGGGATTCCAGACCTGGAATTGTCTTCACCGAATCGGCAGACGGGAGATGGGAGGAGCCGGCGGGATTCCAGACCCGGAATGGTCTTCACCGAATCAGCAGATGGGAGATGGGAGGAGCCGGCGGGATTCCAGACCCGGAATTGTCTTCACCGAATCGGCAGACGGGAGATGGGAGGAGCCGGCGGGATTCCAGACCCGGAATTGTCTTCACCGAATCGGCAGACGGGAGATGGGAGGAGCCGGCGGGATTCCAGACCCGGAATTGTCTTCACCGAATCGGCAGACGGGAGATGGGAGGAGCCGGCGGGATTCCAGACCTGGAATTGTCTTCACCGAATCGGCAGACGGGAGATGGGAGGAGCCGGCGGGATTCCAGACCTGGAATTGTCTTCACCGAATCGGCAGACGGGAGATGGGAGGAGCCGGCGGGATACAAAGTGGTTTTGGCGCTCTCGGCGGAGATCAATGGATATTCATCGCACTTCCAATCTAACGTTTCAGGAAAAGTGACACCGGAGACGCTACAAAGCTTTTCTTTCCGCTGCGCTCCTCCCGTCCATTTCCCAGACGGATCGCCCTCAGATCGAATGTCCGCCATGACTCCGACTTTATGGAGGAACGTTCTGTAAACACGGGGATGGGGCAGGAGAAAGTCAGATCCGATTTGCTGTCGGCTGCCTCTGACCTGCGGATAGAGGTTCAGGATTGGCCAAAAATGTGTGAACACCCAACCGCCCAACAATTCCAGAGATCTCCATCCACACCCACTGGCCACAGTCACATGACCATCATTTTCAAATCTCATTGGACCGAAAAGATTTCTGAAATTTAAACTCCAGATCCTGGGCTGTGTAAATAGAGATGAAGACCCCAAACTGGTGAGACCCCCGACCCCCATGTTCCAGTGCAACTTCCATGTAGTCCTGATGAAGGGGGAGTGGCTTGTCTCTTCCCTCCCCTCAGAATACAATGGCCATCTCCTATTTCCCATCTTCCTGCCCTCACCAGACACAGAGGGGTCATAGGCTGGGAGCTGTGCTCTGTGTGTCTATGGATGCACACAGCCCAGGTGAGGAGCCCACTTAGCACATGGTTTGCTATGGGGGGAACCAGAGGAAGGAGGAGAGCACCTCTGAGATGAACTGGTCCACTAACGGTGGCACACAACCAGGTCTTCTCATCCATCATCAGAACATCCATAATGGCCACAAATTGTGGAAAGCCATCCAGAAGAGTGGAGCCAACTCTATAAAGACATGGAGGACCAGCTTGGTGTGGAGGAACTCTGGCGTCCTGTACAGAAAGACATGGATTCCAGCTTGGTGTGGAGGAACTCCGGCGTCCTGTACAGAGACATGGATTCCAGCTTGGTGTGGAGGAACTCCGGCGTCCTGTACAGAAAGACATGGATTCCAGCTTGGTGTGGAGGAACTCTGGCGTCCTGTACAGAAAGACATGGATTCCAGCTTGGTGTGGAGGAACTACGGTGTCCTGTACAGAAAGACATGGATTCCAGCTTGGTGTGGAGGAACTCCGGCGTCCTGTACAGAGACATGGATTCCAGCTTGGTGTGGAGGAACTCCGGCGTCCTGTACAGAAAGACATGGATTCCAGCTTGGTGTGGAGGAACTCCGGCGTCCTGTACAGAAAGACATGGATGACCAGCTTGGCGTGGAGGAACTCCGGTGTCCTGTACAGAAAGACATGGATTCCAGCTTGGTGTGGAGGAACTCCGGTGTCCTGTACAGAAAGACATGGATTCCAGCTTGGTGTGGAGGAACTCCGGCATCCTGTACAGAAAGACATGGATGACCAGCATGGTGTGGAGGAACTCCGGTGTCCTGTACAGAAAGACATGGATTCCAGCTTGGTGTGGAGGAACTCCGGCGTCCTGTACAGAAAGACATGGATGACCAGCTTGGTGTGGAGGAACTCCGGTGTCCTGTACAGAAAGACATGGATTCCAGCTTGGTGTGGAGGAACTCTGGCGTCCTGTACAGAAAGACATGGATGACCAGCTTGGTGTGGAGGAACTCCGGCATCCTGTACAGAAAGACATGGATGACCAGCATGGTGTGGAGGAACTCCGGTGTCCTGTACAGAAAGACATGGATTCCAGCTTGGTGTGGAGGAACTCCGGCGTCCTGTACAGAAAGACATGGATGACCAGCTTGGTGTGGAGGAACTCCGGTGTCCTGTACAGAAAGACATGGATTCCAGCTTGGTGTGGAGGAACTCCGGTGTCCTGTACATGAAAGATATGGATGACCAGCTTGGCGTGGAGGCACTCCGGTGTCCTGTACAGAAAGACATGGAGGACCAGCTTAGTGTGGAGGAACTCTGGCGTCCTGTACAGGAAGGACATGGAGGACCAGCTTGGCGTGGAGGAAGATCAGTGTCCTGTACAGAAAGACATGGAGGACCAGCTTGGCGTGGAGGAACTCCGGTGTCAGGAATGGACTGGCCAGCAATGGTGGGACTCACCTGCCTTTTGATCTGCAGTACCAGGGCTGGCCAGCGGGTGCTCCCAGCAATCAGAGACTCAACCTTTCAGCCAGCTAACACCTGGAACTGATGATACTGGTGTATTTAAGGGATGGCCAGACTTGCAGACTCTGCCTTGGTGTTGTGTTTGTCCTGGGCCCTGTATCCTGTTTCTGTCCTGCATCCTGTTTCTGAACCGCTGCTGACTTCTCCTGCTCTGATCCCGGCTCGCTCCTGACCATCCCTCTGTCTGACCCTCTGTACCACGCTGCTTGCTACCTGTTCTGATCCCTGGCTTGTGACCCTGACCATCCCTCTGCCTGACCCTCTGTACAACGCTGCTTGCTACCTGCTGAACCTGGCTTGTGACCCCGACCAATCTCCGCTTGCTCCCCCCGTACCTACCTGCCCTATTGATATTGACCCGGCCTGCCTGACGACGCTTGCTTGTATGTACTGTTATCTGTGGGTGGTTGGTTTGGTTTGGTTTGGTTGCACTGTATTATGTTTTAGTATTGCACTACGTTTATGTTTGTATTGTTAGTGTTAATAAATTATATTGTTTATAACATATCTGAGGTCTGCGTTTCCCTGCGTCAGCCACACACCTCTGGTCATACCCGGGAGCCCTGACATTCGGTGTCCTGTACAGAAAGACATGGATGACCAGCTTGGTGTGGAGGAACTGCGGCGTCCTGTACAGAAAGACATGGATGACCAGCTTGGTGTGGAGGAACTGCGGCGTCCTGTACAGAAAGACATGGATGACCAGCTTGGCGTGGAGGAACTCCGGTGTCCTGTACAGAAAGACATGGATTCCAGCTTGGTGTGGAGGAACTCCGGCGTCCTGTACAGAAAGACATGGATTCCAGCTTGGTGTGGAGCAACTCCGGCGTCCTGTACAGAAAGACATGGAGGACCAGCTTGGTGTGGAGGAACTCCGGTGTCCTGTACAGAAAGACATGGATTCCAGCTTGGTGTGGAGCAACTCCGGCGTCCTGTACAGAAAGACATGGATTCCAGCTTGGTGTGGAGCAACTCCGGCGTCCTGTACAGAAAGACATGGAGGACCAGCTTGGTGTGGAGGAACTCCGGTGTCCTGTACAGAAAGTCATGGATGACCAGCTTAGTGTGGAGGAACTCTGGCGTCCTGTACAGAAAGACATGGATTCCAGCTTGGTGTGGAGGAACTCTGGCGTCCTGTACAGAAAGACATGGATGACCAGCTTGGTGTGGAGGAACTGCGGCGTCCTGTACAGAAAGACATGGATGACCAGCTTGGCGTGGAGGAACTCCGGCGTCCTGTACAGGAAGGACATGGAGGACCAGCTTGGCGTGGAGGAAGATCAGTGTCCTGTACAGAAAGACATGGATGACCAGCTTGGTGTGGAGGAACTCCGGCATCCTGTACATGAAAGACATGGATGACCAGCTTGGTGTGGAGGAACTCCGGCGTCCTGTACAGAAAGACATGGAGGACCAGCTTGGTGTGGAGGAACTCCGGTGTCCTGTACAGAAAGACATGGATTCCAGCTTGGTGTGGAGGAACTCTGGCGTCCTGTACAGAAAGACATGGATGACCAGCTTGGTGTGGAGGAACTGCGGCGTCCTGTACAGAAAGACATGGATGACCAGCTTGGCGTGGAGGAACTCCGGTGTCCTGTACAGAAAGACATGGATTCCAGCTTGGTGTGGAGGAACTCCGGCATCCTGTACAGAAAGACATGGATGACCAGCATGGTGTGGAGGAACTCCGGTGTCCTGTACAGAAAGACATGGATTCCAGCTTGGTGTGGAGGAACTCCGGCGTCCTGTACAGAAAGACATGGATGACCAGCTTGGTGTGGAGGAACTCCGGTGTCCTGTACAGAAAGACATGGATTCCAGCTTGGTGTGGAGGAACTCCGGTGTCCTGTACATGAAAGATATGGATGACCAGCTTGGCGTGGAGGCACTCCGGTGTCCTGTACAGAAAGACATGGAGGACCAGCTTAGTGTGGAGGAACTCTGGCCTCCTGTACAGGAAGGACATGGAGGACCAGCTTGGCGTGGAGGAAGATCAGTGTCCTGTACAGAAAGACATGGAGGACCAGCTTGGCGTGGAGGAACTCCGGTGTCAGGAATGGACTGGCCAGCAATGGTGGGACTCACCTGCCTTTTGATCTGCAGTACCAGGGCTGGCCAGCGGGTGCTCCCAGCAATCAGAGACTCAACCTTTCAGCCAGCTAACACCTGGAACTGATGATACTGGTGTATTTAAGGGATGGCCAGACTTGCAGACTCTGCCTTGGTGTTGTGTTTGTCCTGGGCCCTGTATCCTGTTTCTGTCCTGCATCCTGTTTCTGAACCGCTGCTGACTTCTCCTGCTCTGATCCCGGCTCGCTCCTGACCATCCCTCTGTCTGACCCTCTGTACCACGCTGCTTGCTACCTGTTCTGATCCCTGGCTTGTGACCCTGACCATCCCTCTGCCTGACCCTCTGTACCACGCTGCTTGTTACCTGTTCTGATCCCTGGCTTGTGACCCTGACCATCCCTCTGCCTGACCCTCTGTACTACGCTGCTTGCTACCTGCTGAACCTGGCTTGTGACCCCGACCAATCTCCGCTTGCTCCCCCCGTACCTACCTGCCCTATTGATATTGACCCGGCCTGCCTGACGACGCTTGCTTGTATGTACTGTTATCTGTGGGTGGTTGGTTGGGTTTGGTTGCACTGTATTATGTTTTAGTATTGCTCTGCGTTTATGTTTGTATTGTTAGTGTTAATAAATTATATTGTTTATAACATATCTGAGGTCTGCGTTTCCCTGCGTCAGCCACACACCTCTGGTCATACCCGGGAGCCCTGACATTCGGTGTCCTGTACAGAAAGACATGGATGACCAGCTTGGTGTGGAGGAACTGCGGCGTCCTGTACAGAAAGACATGGATGACCAGCATGGTGTGGAGGAACTCCGGTGTCCTGTACAGAAAGACATGGATTCCAGCTTGGTGTGGAGGAACTCCGGCGTCCTGTACAGAAAGACATGGATGACCAGCTTGGTGTGGAGGAACTCCGGTGTCCTGTACAGAAAGACATGGATTCCAGCTTGGTGTGGAGGAACTCCGGTGTCCTGTACAGAAAGACATGGAGGACCAGCTTGGTGTGGAGGAACTCCGGTGTCCTGTACAGAAAGTCATGGATGACCAGCTTAGTGTGGAGGAACTCTGGCGTCCTGTACAGGAAGGACATGGAGGACCAGCTTGGCGTGGAGGAAGATCAGTGTCCTGTACAGAAAGACATGGATGACCAGCTTGGTGTGGAGGAACTCCGGCATCCTGTACATGAAAGACATGGATGACCAGCTTGGTGTGGAGGAACTCCGGCGTCCTGTACAGAAAGACATGGAGGACCAGCTTGGTGTGGAGGAACTCCGGTGTCCTGTACAGAAAGACATGGAGGACCAGTTTGGCGTGGAGGAACTCCGGTGTCCTGTACAGAAAGACATGGAGGACCAGCTTGGCGTGGAGGAACTCCGGTGTCCTGTACAGAAAGACATGGAGGACCAGCTTGGCGTGGAGGAACTCTGGTGTCCTGTACAGAAAGACATGGAGGACCAGCTTGGCGTGGAGGAACTCTGGCGTCCTGTACATGAAGGACATGGAGGACCAGCTTGGCGTGGAGGAAGATCGGTGTCCTGTACAGAAAGAAATGGATGACCAGCTTGGTGTGGAGGAACTCCGGCGTCCTGTACATGAAAGACATGGATGACCAGCTTGGTGTGGAGGAACTCCGGTGTCCTGTACATGAAAGACACGGAGGACCAGCTTGGTGTGGAGGAACTCCGGCGTCCTGTACAGAAGGACATGGAGGACCAGCTTGGCGTGGAGGAACTCCGGTGCCCTGTACAGAAAGACATGGAGGACCAGCTTGGCGTGGAGGAACTCCGGTGCCCTGTACAGAAAGACATGGAGGACCAGCTTGGCGTGGAGGAACTCCGGTGCCCTGTACAGAAAGACATGGAGGACCAGCTTGGCGTGGAGGAACTCCTAACCTCAACCTACTGAACGCCTTTGTGATGAATTAGAACACCGATGGTGATGGGGGGGCTCCATATTAATGACCATTGGAAGGGGGGGAGCTCCATATTAATGACCATTGGAGGGGGAGCTCCATATTAATGACCATTGGAGGGGGAGCTCCATATTGATGGTAATAAAGGCACAGGACCACCTACAGGAGGACCACATGTGACCAGATGATACCAGGAGCCCCGCCCACTCCATCTTCATCTAAAGTGGCAGTTGTAAGAATACGGGAACATAGAACAGTTACAAGCTATATCTACCTACTGACCCGTTTCGGGGTTTTCATACGCACATCTCTGGGGGGGGGGGGGGGGGTGGGAGTACCCCCAGAGGCTTATCAGGGAAACTAAGGATTGGCTCCGGATTATCCTGATCCCTGTTGTTCCACAAAGTCCTCCAAATCTTTCATCGCCAGTGTGAGGACCGTCCCTGTGTGATGACATTTTGCCCTTTCTGTTCCGGTTTCCTCCTCTTTGTAAAGCTGTTTATGTTTCACAGACATTCTACTCTGTTTAGGGAAATGTGACCTTGTAGTCCTTCCCTTCTATAGAGCTCATTGTATTGTTGGGTTGTAGGGTTTGTTGTGGGCGGGGAAAACCCGGTGCCAGGCGGTCTGGTGGGACTGAAGGGGGCGGGGATTACTGCCAGGATGTGCTGAATATACTGAGCTGTGTTCAATAACGATTCATTCATTTTCACCCTACAGGAAGTTCCGACTCGTGGTTTGGGAGAGCAGGGAAGGATTGATTGTGAGCTCCAATATCTGCCTTGGCAGAGCACTGGAAGACTTGCAGGACAAGGGGACCATTGGCTGAGATGCATCGCTCCGCACGAGGAAGCCCAGACGGAACGGTTCCACCACAACTGGTTGGCAGCGGTGGGATCTTTCCTCATTGCGGAGAAAGTCCAAACCACCAACCGGGACCCCATCTTTTTCACAGAGTCGTCCCTGCTCAGCCAGGTGGATATACGGGACCTCCGGAAGCCAGCCCTCCAAAGCCTGCTTGTCGCTCGGGGAGGTATCACTGGCTCCAAGACCAGAGAGGAACTGTTGGACGAGATTATGGCCCTGGACCAAGCGGATGCGCACCCCACTTCACCTGATGCGCACCCCACTTCACCTGATGCGCACCCCACTTCACCTGATGCGCACCCCACTGCACCTGATGCGCACCCCACTGCACCTGATGCGCACCCCACTGCACCTGATGCGCACCCCACTGCACCTGATGCACACTCCGCTACGCTTAAAGCGAACACCGCTCTGCCAGAAGCGAACTCCGCTTCACAGGAGGAGTTGGAGGAACAGAGCAGCTCATTGGCCCCTGAAACACCAGGCCCGCTTAGCACCGTACAGAGACCCCTATACCATTCGGATTTACGACAAGAGGTGGCGTGGCGTTTGGCTCTGTTTGGTAGCACTCCCACCCCCGAACAGACTTCCAAGGCCCTGGACAATGCCACCCAACTGCGGCTTAGTCGCTCCCGGTCATCCACCGAGGACTCGGTCTGGGAGAGGATTACCTCCCGCCTTCTCCAGACTGCAACTGGACCAAAGAAAATTCCCTACGCTGCTTTTAAAACTTTCTTGGAGGCGGATGGGGACATTGACAGCTTTCTTCAGGACTTTGAACGGTTGTGCACCATCCATGGTGTGGCAGCCCCAGACCGGGTCCCCATTTTGAGCAGCAAGCTAAGCGGTCGGGCTGCAGACGCATTCAGGACGCATTCAGGACTGTACCCGACAGCTACTGCTTGGATTCTGATTTTGTTAAGGAACACTTGCTGGCCCGCTACGCTCTCACCCCAGAGTTGTACCGCTTAACATTCCGGGCACTCAAGAAGAAACCCCAGGACACCTTCACTGAATGGGGACACAGCTGGGTCCGCGGGTGTCAGATCACCAAGCTGGAGGAACTGTTACAACTGTTACTGGAGCAGTTTTACAATGGACTTCCAGGGGAGGACTTCCAGGGGAGGTTAGACATTGGGTCCGGGACAAACACCCCCTAATCTTAGCCGACGCTAGTCGCTGGGCAGATGAGTACCTGGACAACAGGAGGCTAACAGAGCCCGCCATTCCCCCTGCACTTCGTCCACAACCAGTGGTGCCCACTCCGGTCACCTGAGAATACCTCAGACCACCCACACCTTCTGACCCAAAGTGGTCTGGCCCACGCTGTTATGGCTGCAACCAAACAGGGCACATCCGCATTCATTGCCCCCGGAATCCACCAAAACCCCAGAGAAGCCAACCCCCTCGGGGAACTTCCAACCGACCCACCACTCCCTATGGCCGAGCCTCTGCCTACTCCCTACAGGACCACCCGAGTGACACCGCCTCTTCATGGAGGAATTTTACCACCGAGGATGAGGACATCGGGGTCTTTCATGAGGCTAACCCTCTCCAGGCTGCCACCCCAGACAATCGCTGACATCACCAACAGGTTGTCCATGTTAACGGCTGACGGGTCCAAGGATTACAGGACACTGGGGCCACACTCACCCTAGTCCAACCCCAACTGGTACCAGACTGGGCCAAGACCGTGCGGTCTGTGGCCATACGGGTAGCGGGGGGCCATGTCTACCGGATTCCTACCGCAAGGTTTCATCTGGATTGGGGGGCCAGGGACAATGAAATTGGAGTAATGCAGAACTTGCCAGCTGAGGTTCTCCTTGGAAATGATCTGGGAGTCCTGGTCTCCACTTTTTGGCACCGAAACCCCTGCTGAAGCTCAACCAGTACCGACCGGGGAAGCAAACCGCCAACGCGGATGAGTTGTCCCGGCAAGCAGAGTTGGAGAAGTGACCCTCTGGACCGACCAGCCCCAATCGGACCCGTTTGAAGGTCTCGCCGGGTCTGGCGGGTGTTACACAACGGGGGAGCCTTGTGAGGACCGTCCCTGTGTGATGACATTTTGCCCTTTCTGTTCCGGTTTCCTCCCCTTTAGCTGTTTATGTTTCACAGACATTCTACTCTGTTTATGTGACCTTGTAGTCCTTCCCTTCATTGTTGGGTTGTTGTGGGCGGGGAACCCGGTGCCGGGCTGTCTGGGGGGGTGGGGCTGTATATACTGAGCTGTGTTCAATAAAGAGAGTCATTTTCACCCTACATGAAGTTCCGACATTCATTCATCCTACACGAAGTTCCGACATTCATTCATCCTACACGAAGTTCCGACATTCACTCCCCCTACACGAAGTTCCGACATTCATTCATCCTACACGAAGTTCCGACATTCATTCATCCTACATGAAGTTCCGACATTCATTCATTCCCCCTACATGAAGTTCCGACATTCATTCATCCTACACGAAGTTCCGACATTCATTCCCCCTACATGAAGTTCCGACATTCATTTCCCCTACACGAAGTTCCGACTTTCATTCCCCCTACACGAAGTTCCGACATTCATTCCCCCTACACGAAGTTCTGACATTCATTCCCCCTACACGAAGTTCCGACATTCATTCATTCCCCCTACACGAAGTTCTGACATTCATTCCCCCTACACGAAGTTCCGACATTCATTCCCCCTACACGAAGTTCCGACATTCATTAATCCTACATGAAGTTCCGACTTTCATTCATCCTACATGAAGTTCTGACATTCATTCATTCCCCCTACACGAAGTTCCGACATTCATTCATTCCCCCTACATGAAGTTCCGACATTCATTCATTCCCCCTACACGAAGTTCCGACATTCATTCCCCCTACACGAAGTTCCGACATTCATTCATTCCCCCTACATGAAGTTCCGACATTCATTCATTCCCCCTACACGAAGTTCCGACATTCATTCCCCCTACACGAAGTTCCGACATTCACTCCCCCTACACGAAGTTCCGACATTCATTCATCCTACACGAAGTTCCGACATTCATTCATCCTACACGAAGTTCCGACATTCATTCATCCTACACGAAGTTCCGACATTCATTCCCCCTACACGAAGTTCCGACATTCACTCCCCCTACACGAAGTTCCGACATTCACTCCCCTACACAAAGTTCCGACATTCATTCCCCCTACACGAAGTTCCGACATTCATTCATCCTACACGAAGTTCCGACATTCATTCATCCTACACGAAGTTCCGACATTCATTCATCCTACACGAAGTTCCGACATTCATTCATCCTACACGAAGTTCCGACATTCATTCATCCTACACGAAGTTCCGACATTCATTCCCCCTACACGAAGTTCCGACATTCACTCCCCCTACACAAAGTTCCGACATTCATTCCCCCCACACGAAGTTCCGACATTCATTCCCCCTACACGAAGTTCCGACATTCATTCATCCTACACGAAGTTCCGACATTCATTCATCCTACACGAAGTTCCGACATTCATTCATCCTACATGAAGTTCCGACATTCATTCATCCTACACGAAGTTCCGACATTCATTCATCCTACACGAAGTTCCGACATTCATTCATCCTACACAAAGTTCCGACATTCATTCATCCTACACGAAGTTCCGACATTCATTCATCCTACACGAAGTTCCGACATTCATTCACCCTACACGAAGTTCCGACATTCACTCCCCCTACACAAAGTTCCGACATTCATTCCCCCTACACGAAGTTCCGACATTCATTCCCCCTACACGAAGTTCCGACATTCATTCCCCCTACACGAAGTTCCGACATTCATTCATCCTACATGAAGTTCCGACTTTCATTCATCCTACATGAAGTTCCGACTTTCATTCATCCTACATGAAGTTCCGACTTTCATTCATCCTACATGAAGTTCTGACATTCATTCATTCCCCTTACACGAAGTTCCGACATTCATTCATTCCCCCTACACGAAGTTCCGACATTCATTCCCCCTACACGAAGTTCCGACATTCATTCATTCCCCCTACACGAAGTTCCGACATTCATTCCCCCTACACGAAGTTCCGACATTCCCTCCCCCTACACGAAGTTCCGACATTCATTCCCCCTACACGAAGTTCCGACATTCATTCCCCCTACACGAAGTTCTGACATTCATTCATTCCCCCTACACGAAGTTCCGACATTCATTCACCCTACACGAAGTTCCGACATTCATTCCCCCTACATGAAGTTCCGACATTCATTCACCCTACACGAAGTTCCGACATTCATTCCCCCTACACGAAGTTCCGACATTCCCTCCCCCTACAAGAAGTTCCGACATTCATTCCCCCTACACGAAGTTCCGACATTCATTCCCCCTACACGAAGTTCCGACATTCCCTCCCCCTACACGAAGTTCCGACATTCCCTCCCCCTACACGAAGTTCCGACATTCATTCCCCCTACACGAAGTTCCGACATTCATTCCCACTACACGAAGTTCCGACATTCCCTCCCCCTACACGAAGTTCCGACATTCCCTCCCCCTACACGAAGTTCCGACATTCCCTCCCCCTACACGAAGTTCCGACATTCATTCACCCTACACGAAGTTCCGACATTCCCTCCCCCTACACGAAGTTCCGACATTCATTCCCCCTACATGAAGTTCCGACATTCATTCACCCTACACGAAGTTCCGACATTCCCTCCCCCTACACGAAGTTCCGACATTCATTCCCCCTACACGAAGTTCCGACATTCATTCCCACTACACGAAGTTCCGACATTCATTCCCCCTACATGAAGTTCCGACATTCATTCACCCTACATGAAGTTCCGACATTCATTCACCCTACATGAAGTTCCGACATTCATTCCCCCTACATGAAGTTCCGACTCGTGGTTTGGGAGAGCAGGGAAGGGAGTGTTTGGAGCTCTAATACCCGCCTTGGCGGAGCACTGGAAGCCTTGCTGGAAAAGGGGACCATTGGCTGAGACACTTCGCTCTGCACGAGGAAGCCCAGGGGGAACGGTTTCGGCACAGCCAGTCCTCCCCTCCCCCATTGCCCCCCCACTCCTCCATCTCCCAAACAAATTGATTGACAGATCCAGAGCACAATTGGTAGATGGGGACACAGGGTTGTCACCCCAGAACAGGAAGTATCTGCAGAAGGACCGTCATCGGCGTGAATATTCCGTGTCACGTAAAACTTCTCCAACCGCGTTCATCTGAAAACTCAGCCAATCGGATTTCAGGGATTTATTGCGACACCCAACCGACCTGAGCGAAAGAAGATGAAAACCATGTCCTGGAATGTGGATCCCCCCACTCCTCGTTCTCCATGTCCTGGGACACGGATCTCCCCACTCCTCGCTCTCCATGTCCTGGGATGTGGATCTCCCCACTCCTCGCTCACCATGTCCTGGAATGTGGATCCCCCCACTCCTCGCTCTCCATGTCCTGGGATGTGGATCCCCCCACTCCTCGCTCTCCATGTCCTGGGATGTGGATCTCCCCACTCCTCGCTCTCCATGTCCTGGGATGTGGATCTCCCCACTCCTCGCTCTCCATGTCCTGGGATGTGGATCTCCCCACTCCTCGCTCACCATGTCCTGGGATGTGGATCCCCCCACTCCTCGCTCACCATGTCCTGGGATGTGGATCTCCCCACTCCTCGCTCACCATGTCCTGGGATGTGGATCTCCCCACTCCTCGCTCACCATGTCCTGGGATGTGGATCTCCCCACTCCTCGCTCACCATGTCCTGGGATGTGGATCTCCCCACTCCTCGCTCACCATGTCCTGGGATGTGGATCTCCCCACTCCTCGCTCTCCATGTCCTGGGATGTGGATCTCCCCACTCCTCGCTCTCCATGTCCTGGGATGTGGATCTCCCCACTCCTCGCTCTCCATGTCCTGGGACACGGATCTCCCCACTCCTCGCTCACCATGTCCTGGGACACGGATCTCCCCACTCCTCGCTCACCATGTCCTGGGATACGGATCTCCCCACTCCTCGCTCTCCATGTCCTGGGATGTGGATCTCCCCACTCCTCGCTCTCCATGTCCTGGGACACGGATCTCCCCACTCCTCGCTCTCCATATCCTGGGACATGGATCTCCCCACTCCTCGCTCACCATGTCCTGGGATGTGGATCTCCCCACTCCTCGCTCACCATGTCCTGGGATGTGGATCTCCCCACTCCTCGCTCACCATGTCCTGGGATGTGGATCTCCCCACTCCTCGCTCTCCATGTCCTGGGATGTGGATCTCCCCACTCCTCGCTCACCATGTCCTGGGATGTGGATCTCCCCACTCCTCGCTCACCATGTCCTGGGACACGGATCTCCCCACTCCTCGCTCACCATGTCCTGGGACACGGATCTCCCCACTCCTCGCTCACCATGTCCTGGGACATGGATCTCCCCACTCCTCGCTCACCATGTTCTGGGACACGGATCTCCCCACTCCTCGCTCACCATGTCCTGGGACACGGATCTCCCCACTCCTCGCTCACCATGTCCTGGAATGTGGATCCCCCCACTCCTCACTCACCATGTCCTGGGATACGGATCTCCCCACTCCTCGCTCACCATGCCCTGGGATACGGATCTCCCCACTCCTCGCTCACCATGTCCTGGGACACGGATCTCCCCACTCGCTCATCATTTCCAGGGATGTGGATCTCCCTACTCCTCATTCATCATTTCGCAGGATGTGGATCGCCTCACTCCTCGCTCATCATTTCCTGGGATGTGGATCTCCCCACTCCTCGCTCATCATTTCCCGGGATGCAGATCTCCTCTCTCCTTGCTCATCATTTTCTGAGATGTGGATTTCCCCACTCCTCGCTCATCATTTCCCGGGATGTGGATCTCCCCACTCCTCGCTCACCATGTCCTGGGATGTGGATCTTCCCACTCCTCGCTCACCATGTCCTGGGATACGGATCTCCCCACTCCTCGCTCACCATGTCCTGGGATACGGATCTTCCCACTCCTCGCTCGCCATTTCCCAGGATACGGATCTCCCCACTCCTCGCTCACCATGTCCTGGGATACGGATCTCCCCACTCCTCGCTCACCATGTCCTGGGATACGGATCTCCCCACTCCTCGCTCACCATGTCCTGGGATACGGATCTCCCCACTCCTCGCTCACCATGTCCTGGGATACGGATCTTCCCACTCCTCGCTCACCATGTCCTGGGATACGGATCTTCCCACTCCTCGCTCGCCATTTCCCAGGATGCGGATCTCCTCTCTCACCATTTCATGAGATTTGGATCTCCTGCAGCCACTTCCTGTCTCCATACACTGCCTGGCATTTTCTGATGGTGACAACAGTCCGTGTCATGTGTGTGGGAGTGGTCACCATCAGAGTCCCACGTAACAACTGATCCTTCTATTTGGGGGAGGGGGATACTTCCAGTATAGGGTGGGGGGGTACTTCCAGTTTACGGTGGAGGGGGATACTTTCAGTTAGTTTGGGGGGTGGGGGATATTTCCAGTTTACGGGGGAGGGGGATACTTCCAGCTTTCAGGGGTGCTCCAAGTTTAGGGAGAGGGAGATACTTCCAGTATAGGGGGGAGGGGTGTACTTCCAGCTTAGGGGGAGTACTTCCAGTTTGGGGGGGGGAGGGGGGATATTTCCAGTTTGGGGGGTACTTCCAGTATAGGGGGAGGGGGGTACTTCCAGTTTAGGGGGAGTACTTCCAGTTTGGGGGGGGGAGGGGGGATATTTCCAGTTTGGGGGGTACTTCCAGTATAGGGGGAGGAGGGTACTTCCAGTTTAGGGGGAGTACTTCCAGTTTGGGGGGCACTTCCAGTACAGGGGGGAGGGGTGTACTTCCAGTTTGGGGGGGAGGGGGGATATTTCCAGTTTGGGGGGTACTTCCAGTATAGGGGGAGGGGGGTACTTCCAGTATAGGGGGAGGAGGGTACTTCCAGTTTAGGGGGAGTACTTCCAGTTTGGGGGGCACTTCCAGTACAGGGGGGAGGGGTGTACTTCCAGTTTGGGGGGGGGAGGGGGGATATTTCCAGTTTGGGGGGTACTTCCAGTATAGGGGGAGGGGGGTACTTCCAGTATAGAGGGAGGAGGGTACTTCCAGTTTAGGGGGAGTACTTCCAGTTTGGGGGGGCACTTCCAGTACAGGGGGGAGGGGTGTACTTCCAGTTTGGGGGGGAGGGGGGATATTTCCAGTTTGGGGGGTACTTCCAGTATAGGGGGAGGAGGGTACTTCCAGTTTAGGGGGAGTACTTCCAGTTTGGGGGGCACTTCCAGTACAGGGGGGAGGGGTGTACTTCCAGTTTGGGGGGGGGAGGGGGGATATTTCCAGTTTGGGGGGTACTTCCAGTATAGGGGGAGGGGGGTACTTCCAGTATAGGGGGAGGAGGGTACTTCCAGTTTAGGGGGAGTACTTCCAGTTTGGGGGGCACTTCCAGTACAGGGGGGAGGGGTGTACTTCCAGTTTGGGGGGGAGGGGGGATATTTCCAGTTTGGGGGGTACTTCCAGTATAGGGGGAGGGGGGTACTTCCAGTATAGGGGGAGGAGGGTACTTCCAGTTTAGGGGGAGTACTTCCAGTTTGGGGGGCACTTCCAGTACAGGGGGGAGGGGTGTACTTCCAGTTTGGGGGGGGAGGGGGGATATTTCATGTTTGGGGGGTACTTCCAGTATAGGGGGAGGGGGGTACTTCCAGTATAGGGGGAGGAGGGTACTTCCAGTTTAGGGGGAGTACTTCCAGTTTGGGGGGCACTTCCAGTACAGGGGGGAGGGGTGTACTTCCAGTTTGGGGGGGAGGGGGGATATTTCCAGTTTGGGGGGTACTTCCAGTTTGTGGGGGAGGGAGATGCTTCCAGTATAGGCGGAGGGGTATACTTCCAGTTTAGGGGGAGTACTTCCAGTTTGGGGGGCACTTCCAGTACAGGGGGGAGGGGTGTACTTCCAGTTTGGGGGGGAGGGGGGATATTTCCAGTTTGGGGGGTACTTCCAGTTTGTGGGGGAGGGAGATGCTTCCAGTATAGGCGGAGGGGTATACTTCCAGTTTAGGGGGAGTACTTCCAGTTTGGGGGGCACTTCCAGTTTGTGGGGGAGGGAGATACTTCCAGTATAGGGGGAGGGGTATACTTCCAGTTTGGGGGGCACTTCCAGTTTTGGGGGAGGGGTACTTACAGTTCAGGCTGATGGCGGTGACTCTTCTTCGGGGGGGCGGTCCTTCCCGGTGTTCCGCCATATTGCGCTCCTCGGTGACGCACACTTTGATTGGAGGGAAGCCTTTCCTGGATGACTCATAGGACAGATACAATGGATTGTAAGCTCTGCAGCCTAGCCTGCCTCCAGAGAGTCACAAATCCCGGCGTCCATTGAAGGGGAGCCGGGACACTCCACGGAGGTATTTTGGACGGGAAGTCGTCCAATCAGAGCAGCCGGGGGCTGCAGACCATATATGTATAGAGGAAGCCGGGAGCTGAAACTGGAGCCTCTCCTGGACTCCGGCGTTCCCTGAGTCCGGCATCGGGTGTCACCTGTCAGGGAAACATACGGCTCTCCGGGTGACACGGCACACTGAAATGTTAAAGATGAACTCCGGACGTACACAGGACTCACATACATGGCGGGTGTCCATCCAGTCCTGAGAATTACACAGCTCTGCCACACAGTACAGCTTACCTGACTCTCCTCTGCCGCAGTTCTTGTCTCTCCCCCTGCCCTGTGATTGGTCTATACTCTCATTGATGTATAAGACACACCCTCACTTGTGGTCAGAGGAAGTCAGCTGAACCAAAGCCATCGATGTGAATGCAAATCGAACGTTGTGGGCGGGGACAGCTGTACGCCACGACTGTGACACCACAACTGACACCTCGACTGTGACAACACGACTGTGACACCACGACTGTGACACCAGGGCTGTGACACCACGACTGACACCACAACTGTGACAACACGACCGTGACACCACGACTGACAACACGACTGTGACACCACGACTGTGACACCACGACTGTGACACCAGGGCTGTGACACCACGACTGACACCACAACTGTGACAACATGACTGTGACACCACGACTGACACCACGACTGTGACAACACGACTGTGACACCACGACTGTGACACCACGACTGTGACACCACGACTGTGACAACACGACTGTGACAACACAACTGTGACACCACGAGTGTGACAACACGACTGTGACACCACGACTGTGACACCACGACTGTGACACCACGACTGACACCACGACTGTGACACCACGACTGTGACACCACGACTGTGACACCACGACTGTGACACCACAACTGTGACAACACGACTGTGACAACACGACTGTGACACCACAACTGTGACAACACGACTGTGACAACACGACTGTGACAACACGAGTGTGACACCACGACTGACACCACGACTGTGACACCACGACTGTGACACCACGAGTGTGACACCGTCCTTCTGGCTGAATGTTGGACAAAACATGAAAACAAGAAAAGCAGAAAAAAAAGGAAAGGGATTGGCTGCTGCAGTGTCTACTCTTGCCCTGGCTAGCCAACACCCGGTCAGTAGTGAGGCCAACTACATGGTGATAGGAGGTGGGGGGAGGACAGCGGCGCCACCACGTGGCGGTCCATACTACACTACGTCTGGGGCGGGGTCAGAGGCGGCCCCACCGGCTCTCTTACCTCCATCTTGGGAGTTCATGATGTTGAGGGCGAACAGCATGGCGTTGGAGAAGGCGGTGGCCTCTTCTTTGCTGGCGAAGTTGAGGCCGTATACCTGGCGGGCGTCCCTCCATTGGTGGAAGGTGGGCGTGGCCTGGTTGTATTTCAGACCTTTCACAAGTGAATAGTTTATGACGACCTGAAAGGGAAAGAAACAGAAATCATTACCGGTGACAACAACTGCTCCCAGGAAAGTCACCAAGAGGAGAAATAAGACATCCCCGTAGTCGGGCTCCCTGGCCACCAGTCCAGGCTGGGACTTCCCCGGCTCTGGCAGCGGTTACAAAGCCGAAGCGGATTCCGGTATAGAAGCGGGAGGTTCCGGGGAGAACTCGTGGGAGGAGAACCCGTGGGAGGAGCTTGAGGGACACTTTGGATAGAGAGCCGGAGAGCGATCCCACCATAGAGAGCCGGAGAGCGATCCCACCATAGAGAGCCGGAGAGCGATCCCACCATAGAGAGCTGGAGAGCGATCCCACCATAGAGAGCCGGAGAGCGATCCCCCCATAGAGAGCGATCCCACCATAGAGAGCCGGAGAGCAATCCCACCATAGAGAGCAGGAGAGCGATCCCACCATAGAGAGCAGGAGAGCGATCCCACCATAGAGAGCCGGAGAGCGATCCCACCATAGAGAGCCGGAGAGCGATCCCACCATAGAGAGCCGGAGAGCGATCCCACCATAGAGAGCCGGAGAGCGATCCCACCATAGAGAGCCGGAGAGCGATCCCACCACAGAGAGCCGGAGAGCGATCCCACCATAGAGAGCCGGAGAGCGATCCCACCATAGAGAGCGATCTCACCATAGAGAGCCGGAGAGCGATCCCCCCATAGAGAGCGATCCCACCATAGAGAGCAGGAGAGCGATCCCACCATAGAGAGCGATCCCACCATACAGAGCCGGAGAGCGATCCCACCATAGAGAGCCGGAGAGCGATCCCACCATAGAGAGCCGGAGAGCGATCCCACCATAGAGAGCCGGAGAGCGATCCCACCATAGAGAGCCGGAGAGCGATCCCACCATAGAGAGCCAGAGAGCGAACCCACTATAGAGAGCGATCTCACCATAGAGAGCCGGAGAGCGATCCCCCCATAGAGAGCGATCCCACCATAGAGAGCAGGAGAGCGATCCCACCATAGAGAGCGATCCCACCATAGAGAGCAGGAGAGCGATCCCACCATAGAGAGCGATCCCACCATAGAGAGCAGGAGAGCGATCCCACCATAGAGAGCCGGAGAGCGATCCCACCATAGAGAGCCGGAGAGCGATCCCACCATAGAGAGCCGGAGAGCGATCCCACCATAGAGAGCCGGAGAGCGATCCCACCATAGAGAGCGATCTCACCATAGAGAGCCGGAGAGCGATCCCCCCATAGAGAGCGATCCCACCATAGAGAGCAGGAGAGCGATCCCACCATAGAGAGCGATCCCACCATAGAGAGCAGGAGAGCGATCCCACCATAGAGAGCCGGAGAGCGATCCCACCATAGAGAGCCGGAGAGCGATCCCACCATAGAGAGCCGGAGAGCGATCCCACCATAGAGAGTGATCCAACCATAGAGAGCGATCCCACCATAGAGAGCCGGAGAGCGATCCCACCAAAGAGAGCCGGAGAGCAATCCTACCATAGAGAGCGATCCCACCATAGAGAGCGATCCCACCATAGAGAGCCGGAGAGCGATCCCACCATAGAGAGCCGGAGAGCGATCCCACCATAGAGAGCCGGAGAGCGATCCCACCATAGAGAGCGATCCCACCATAGAGAGCCAGAGAGCGATCCCCCCATAGAGAGCCGGAGAGCGATCCCACCATAGAGAGCCGGAGAGCGATCCCACCATAGAGAGCCGGAGAGCGATCCCACCATAGAGAGCCGGAGAGCGATCCCACCATAGAGAGCCGGAGAGCGATCCCACCATAGAGAGCCGGAGAGCGATCCCACCATAGAGAGCCGGAGAGCGATCCCACCATAGAGAGCCAGAGAGCGATCCCACCATAGAGAGCCAGAGAGCGATCCCCCCATAGAGAGCCGGAGAGCGATCCCACCATAGAGAGCCGGAGAGCGATCCCACCATAGAGAGCCGGAGAGCGATCCCACCATAGAGAGCCAGAGAGCGATCCCCCCATAGAGAGCCGGAGAGCGATCCCACCATAGAGAGCCGGAGAGCGATCCCACCATAGAGAGCCGGAGAGCGATCCCACCATAGAGAGCCGGAGAGCGATCCCACCATAGAGAGCCGGAGAGCGATCCCACCATAGAGAGCCGGAGAGCGATCCCACCATAGAGAGCGATCCCACCATAGAGAGCCAGAGAGCGATCCCCCCATAGAGAGCCGGAGAGCGATCCCACCATAGAGAGCCGGAGAGCGATCCCACCATAGAGAGCCGGAGAGCGATCCCACCATAGAGAGCCGGAGAGCGATCCCACCATAGAGAGCCGGAGAGCGATCCCACCATAGAGAGCCGGAGAGCGATCCCACCATAGAGAGCCAGAGAGCGATCCCACCATAGAGAGCCAGAGAGCGATCCCCCCATAGAGAGCCGGAGAGCGATCCCACCATAGAGAGCCGGAGAGCGATCCCACCATAGAGAGCCAGAGAGCGATCCCCCCATAGAGAGCCGGAGAGCGATCCCACCATAGAGAGCCGGAGAGCGATCCCACCATAGAGAGCCGGAGAGCGATCCCACCATAGAGAGCCGGAGAGCGATCCCACCATAGAGAGCGATCCCCCCATAGAGAGCCGGAGAGCGATCCCACCATAGAGAGCTGGAGAGCGATCCCACCATAGAGAGCCGGAGAGCGATCCCACCATAGAGAGCCGGAGAGCGATCCCACCATAGAGAGCCGGAGAGCGATCCCACCATAGAGAGCCGGAGAGCGATCCCACCATAGAGAGCCAGAGAGCGATCCCACCATAGAGAGCCAGAGAGCGATCCCCCCATAGAGAGCCGGAGAGCGATCCCACCATAGAGAGCCGGAGAGCGATCCCACCATAGAGAGCCAGAGAGCGATCCCCCCATAGAGAGCCGGAGAGCGATCCCACCATAGAGAGCCGGAGAGCGATCCCACCATAGAGAGCCGGAGAGCGATCCCACCATAGAGAGCCGGAGAGCGATCCCACCATAGAGAGCCGGAGAGCGATCCCACCATAGAGAGCCGGAGAGCGATCCCACCATAGAGAGCCAGAGAGCGATCCCACCATAGAGAGCCAGAGAGCGATCCCCCCATAGAGAGCCGGAGAGCGATCCCACCATAGAGAGCCGGAGAGCGATCCCACCATAGAGAGCCAGAGAGCGATCCCCCCATAGAGAGCCGGAGAGCGATCCCACCATAGAGAGCCGGAGAGCGATCCCACCATAGAGAGCCGGAGAGCGATCCCACCATAGAGAGCCGGAGAGCGATCCCACCATAGAGAGCGATCCCCCCATAGAGAGCCAGAGAGCGATCCCACCATAGAGAGCCGGAGAGCGATCCCACCATAGAGAGCCGGAGAGCGATCCCACCATAGAGAGCCGGAGAGCGATCCCACCATAGAGAGCCGGAGAGCGATCCCACCATAGAGAGCCGGAGAGCGATCCCACCATAGAGAGCCAGAGCAGAGAGCGATCCCACCATAGAGAGCCAGAGAGCGATCCCCCCATAGAGAGCCGGAGAGCGATCCCACCATAGAGAGCCGGAGAGCGATCCCACCATAGAGAGCCAGAGAGCGATCCCCCCATAGAGAGCCGGAGAGCGATCCCACCATAGAGAGCCGGAGAGCGATCCCACCATAGAGAGCCGGAGAGCGATCCCACCATAGAGAGCCGGAGAGCGATCCCACCATAGAGAGCCGGAGAGCGATCCCACCATAGAGAGCCGGAGAGCGATCCCACCATAGAGAGCCCTAGCGGCTGCAGATGGAAGCTTCTGGAAGCCATTACACCGCCCTTCATCTCCAGTCTCAGGATGTCTAAAGGGGAATGTCACTCTCTAAATCATCGTGGACCCATCATGGACTTATCGTGGGCTCGTCGTGGACCCATAGTGGACCCATAGTGGGCTCATCGTGGACTCTGTGCAATCCTCATGCTTCCAGCATTAGTCATGGAGAAGTATATTGTAGTCACTTAGTTTAACCTTGCTTCTTTGTAATCCTTCATTTACTTCCTGGTTTCTGGCCTAGACAAATGATGTCATACTTCCCAGGAGTCTTCAGGAGAGGACGGAGGGACCCCAGCTCAGCCAATGACTGAGCTAAGGGCAGATGGATTCCAGGAGGTAACTGCTACATGAATCATCTGCCCTTACTCAAGATGGTCACTGCCTGACATGCCAGGAGGTGTTTTTCAAAATTAATTCTCAGCAAAATAAAGATGGAGACATAGATGGGTAGATGGAGGAGGGATGGATGGATGGATGGATGGAGACATGGATGGATGGATGGATGGATGGATGGAGAGAGACATGGGTGGGTGGATGGAGACATGGATGGATGGAGGAGGGATGGATAGATGGATGGCGGGAGACATGGATGGATGGACGGAGACATGGGTGGGTGGATGGAGACATGGATGGATGGATGGCGGGAGACATGGGTGGGTGGAGACATGGGTGGGTGGAGACATGGGTGGGTGGATGGAGACATGGATGGAGACATGGATGGATGGATGGCGGGAGACATGGATGGGTGGATGGAGACATGGATGGATGGTGACACGGATGGATGGTGACATGTTCGATGGATGGAGACACGGATGGATGGAGACATGTTGGATGGATGGAGACATGTTGGATGGATGGAGACATGTTTGGAGACACGGATGGATGGAGACATGGATGGAGACACGGATGGATGGTGACATGTTGGATGGATGGAGACATGGATGAATGGATGGAGACATGGATGGAGACACGGATGGATGGAGACACAGATGGATGGAGACATGTTGGATGGATGGAGACATGTTTGGAGACACGGATGGATGGTGACATGTTGGATGGATGGAGACATGGATGGATGGATGGAGACACGGATGGATGGATGGAGACACGGATGGATGGATGGAAGAGTTTGCTTTGAATATTATAAATGAATGATGAAGGATGCCGGATTTGTGGAGCTCGGATTCCGTGCAGTTCCACTTTCACCAGGGCGGGGTCACACCACATGCAGTCCAGGGTATTGGGGTCCCAATGGCGGGGTCACACCTCATGCAGTCCAGGGTATCGGGGTCCTAATGGCGGGGTCACACTTCATGCAGTCCAGGGTATCGGGGTCCCAATGGCGGGGTCACACCACATGCAGTCCAGGGTATTGGGGTCCCAATGGCGGGGTCACACCTCATGCAGTCCAGGGTATCGGGGTCCTAATGGCGGGGTCACACCACATACAGTCCAGGGTATCGGGGTCCCAATGGCGGGGTCACACCACATACAGTCCAGGGTATCGGGGTCCCAATGGCGGGGTCACACCACATGCAGTCCAGGGTATCGGGGTCCCAATGGCGGGGTCACACCACATGCAGTCCAGGGTATCGGGGTCCCAATGGCGGGGTCACACCACATGCAGTCCAGGGTATCGGGGTCCCAATGGCGGGGTCACACCACATGCAGTCCAGGGTATCGGGGTCCCAATGGCGGGGTCACACCACATGCAGTCCAGGGTATCGGGGTCCCAATGGCGGGGTCACACCACATGCAGTCCAGGGTATCGGGGTCCCAATGGCGGGGTCACACCACATGCAGTCCAGGGTATCGGGGTCCCAATGGCGGGGTCACACCACATGCAGTCCAGGGTATCGGGGTCACACCACATGCAGTCCAGGGTATCGGGGTCCCAATGGCGGGGTCACACCACATGCAGTCCAGGGTATCGGGGTCCCAATGGCGGGGTCACACCTCATGCAGTCCAGGGTATCGGGGTCCCAATGGCGGGGTCACACCACATGCAGTCCAGGGTATCGGGGTCCCAATGGCGGGGTCACACCACATGCAGTCCAGGGTATTGGGGTCCCAATGGCGGGGTCACACCTCATGCAGTCCAGGGTATCGGGGTCCTAATGGCGGGGTCACACTTCATGCAGTCCAGGGTATCGGGGTCCCAATGGCGGGGTCACACCACATGCAGTCCAGGGTATCGGGGTCCCAATGGCGGGGTCACACCACATGCAGTCCAGGGTATCGGGGTCCCAATGGAGGGGTCACACCACATGCAGTCCAGGGTATCGGGGTCCTAATGGCGGGGTCACACCTCATGCAGTCCAGGGTATCGGGGTCCCAATGGCGGGGTCACACCACATGCAGTCCAGGGTATCGGGGTCCCAATGGCGGGGTCACACCACATGCAGTCCAGGGTATTGGGGTCCCAATGGCGGGGTCACACCACATGCAGTCCAGGGTATCGGGGTCCCAATGGCGGGGTCACACCGGAGCGCTCAGTTCCAGTGATCTCACCGACATTTGGGAACGGGTCCGGACTGCATTTCTATGGTGTGAGGGATTCCACCTTCTCGTTGCAGCAAACCTGCAGTGGACGTGGCAGCCCTCCGAGGACTGTTGGTGTCAGGAGTCCCCATTGGGATCTGCGGGGAGATGGAGGGGCGGGAGTCCCCATTGGGATCTGCGGGGAGATGGAGGGGTGGGAGGAGTTCCGGGAAGGCTGTGGTCATGTGACACATGTGGAGGACTTCTATGACACCCAGGACTGGCTGCGACTTACCTGCTGGTCCTGTAGTTTGACCCCGACGACCCGGAAGGTGTTGCTGGCCGTGTTGTGGTAGATGTTGATGCGGCTGAAGCCCTGCTGCCCGGGTTTGATCGGCACCCACTTCTTGCTGGTGTCATCGTAGATCATGACGGACGCCCGCGCCTGACAAATGCTCTGCTCACTGCAAAGGAAAAGGAGAGCGGCGTCACCTCCCAGGATGCATCACACTTCATCCACGCGGGTCACAGAGGAGACCGCACACCATATACCGGCCCACCTGAAACTGAAATATACGGACCATATACTGACCCCGGATCAGAGGAAATATACGGACCATATACTGACCCCGGACCAGGGGAAATATACGGACCATATACTGACCCCGGACCAGGGGAAATATACGGACCATATACTGACCCCGGACCAGGGGAAATATACGGACCACATACTGACCCCGGACCAGAGGAAATATACGGACCACATACTGACCCCGGACCAGGGGAAATATACGGACCATATACGGACCCCGGACGAGAGGAAATATACGGACCATATACTGACCCCGGACCAGGGGAAATATACGGACCTCATACTGACCCCGGACCAGGGGAAATATACGGACCTCATACTGACCCCGGACCAGGGGAAATATACGGACCACATACTGACCCCGGACCAGGGGAAATATACGGACCACATACTGACCCCGGACCAGGGGAAATATACGGACCATATACTGACCCCGGACCAGGGGAAATATACGGACTATATACTGACCCCGGACCAGGGGAAATACACGGACCTCATACTGACCCCAGACCAGAGGAAATATACGGACCTCATACTGACCCCGGACCAGGGGAAATATACGGACCATATACTGACCCCGGACCAGAGGAAATATACGGACCATATACTGACCCCAGACCAGGGGAAATATACGGACCTCCTGCTGACCCCGGACCAGGGGAAATATATGGACCTCATACTGACCCCAGACCATGTCAGGGCTCCCGGTAAGACCAGAGATGTGTGGACTGACACAGGGAAACGCGGGCTCAAGTCTGGGTAACAATATAATTTATACACAAATATAACAAAACCTCCAACTGATACCGGAATGTACACAGATAAGAGCAGTCAGGGCTGGTGAGGGGGAGGGGTCAGGCGGGGTGGAGGGGTCAGGCGGGGTGGAGGGGTCAGGCGGGGTGGAGGGGTCAGGCGAGGTGGAGGGGTCAGGCGGGGTGGAGGGGTCAGGCGAGGTGGAGGGGTCAGGCGAGGTGGAGGGGTCAGGCGGGGTGGAGGGGTCAGGCGGGGTGGAGGGGTCAGGCGAGGTGGAGGGGTCAGGCGGGGTGGAGGGGTCAGGCGGGGTGGAGGGGTCAGGCGAGGTGGAGGGGTCAGGCGAGGTGGAGGGGTCAGGCGAGGTGGAGGGGTCAGGCGGGGTGGAGGGGTCAGGCGAGGTGGAGGGGTCAGGCGAGGTGGAGGGGTCAGGCGGGGTGGAGGGGTCAGGCGAGGTGGAGGGGTCAGGCGAGGTGGAGGGGTCAGGCGGGGTGGAGGGGTCAGGCGGGGTGGAGGGGTCAGGCGGGGTGGAGGGGTCAGGCGAGGTGGAGGGGTCAGGCGAGGTGGAGGGGTCAGGCGAGGTGGAGGGGTCAGGCGGGGTGGAGGGGTCAGGCGGGGTGGAGGGGTCAGGCGAGGTGGAGGGGTCAGGCGGGGTGGAGGGGTCAGGCGAGGTGGAGGGGTCAGGCGGGGTGGAGGGGTCAGGCGAGGTGGAGGGGTCAGGCGAGGTGGAGGGGTCAGGCGGGGTGGAGGGGTCAGGCGGGGTGGAGGGGTCAGGCGAGGTGGAGGGGTCAGGCGGGCCGGGTCAGGAATCATGGGGCAGACAAGACACAAAGGAGCAGGCTGGAGAGTGGTCAGGAATAGCTGGGGTCAGGACAGGCGGAGTTCATTCAGAGTCAGGATCACACAGAATCAGGAAGCAGACAGGATGCAGGTACAGAGGCTCATGGGAAACACACACCAAGGCACTGACTGCAGGTCTGGCCATTCCTTAAATACACCTCCTGCAATCAGCCTCAGGTGATGGCTGATTGCAGGCGTGAGCTTCTGGCTGCTGAGAGCACCCGCTGGCCAGCCCTGGTACTGCAGCCCACAAGGTAGGTGAGTTCCACCACCATTGGCGGGTCCATTCCTGACAGACCAGGAGAAATATACGGACCTCATACTGACCCCAGACCAGGGGAAATATACGGACCTCATACTGACCCCAGACCAGGGGAAATATACGGACCTCATACTGACCCCAGACCAGGGGAAATATACGGACCTCATACTGACCCCAGACCAGGGGAAATATACGGACCTCATACTGACCCCAGACCAGGGGAAATATACGGACCTCATTAAATGTTGGCCCACACAAGTCCTGCCAGTTGGAGTCATCAGCCGTCTTCATTTTTGGTGACTCCATCCATGAATCCCTACCTGTCTCCATTCCAGCATGCAGTCAGTGAGTCATGGGAAGGTATGTACTGCCCTCTACTGTCACAGTCAGAGCCTGCAATCCTCCAACCATCCCCGCCCTCCACATCATGTGATTCAGGTGTTCCAATCCCCTCCACATCATGTGATTCAGGTGTTCCAATCCCCTCCATATGTGATTCAGGTGTTCCAATCCCCTCCATATCATGTGATTCAGGTGTTCCAATCCCCTCCATATGTGATTCAGGTGTTCCAATCCCCTCCACATCATGTGATTCAGGTGTTCCAATCCCCTCCCAATCATGTGATTCAGGTGTTCCAATCCCCTCCATATCATGTGATTCAGGTGTTTCAATCTCCTCCAATCATGTGATTTGGGTGTCCCAATCCCCCCATATCATGTGATTCAGGTGTTCCAATCCCCTCCCAATCATGTGATTCAGGTGTTCCAATCCCCTCCATATCATGTGATTCAGGTGTTCCAATCCCCTCCATATCATGTGATTCAGGTGTTCCAATCCCCTCCATATCATGTTATTCAGGTGTTCCAATCCCCTCCATGCACACAGGTGTATACAATCAGCCCCTAGGCATGCAGACGGCTTCTACAAACATTGGTGAAAGAATGGGTCGCTCTCAGGAGCTCAGTGACTCCAAGCGTGGTCCCGATAGGTGGCCACCTGGGCAATAAGTCCATCCGTGACATTTCCTGGCTACTAAATATTCCACGCTCAACTGTTAGTGGGATTATAACAAAGTGGAAGCCACTGGGAACAACAGCCACTCAGCCACCAAGTGGTAGGCCACGTCACATGACAGGGCGGGGTCAGCGCATGCTGAAGCGCACAGTGCGCAGAAGTCACCAACTGTCTGCAGAGTCAATAGCTAAAGACCTCCAAACTTGGTGTGGCCTTCAGATGAGCCCAACAACAGTGCGTAGAGAGCTTCATGGAATGGGTTTCCATGGCCGAGCAGCTGCATCCAAGCCTTCCATCACCAAGTGCAATGCAAAGCGTCGGATGCCGTGGTGTAAAGCACGCTGCCACTGGACTCTAGAGCAGTGGAGGCGTGTTCTCTGGAGTGACCAATCACGCTTCTCTGTCTGGCAATCCGATGGACGTGTCTGGGTTTGGCGGTGGCCAGGAGAACGGTACTTGCCTGACTGCATTGTGCCAAGTGTAAAGTTTGGTGGAGGGAGAATTATGGTGTGGGGGTGTTTTTCAGGGGTTGGGCTTGGCCCCCTAGTTCCAGTGAAGGGAACTCTTAAGGCAACATTTTGGACAATTTCATGCTCCAAACTTTGTGGGAAGAGTTTGGGTATGGCCCCTTCCTGTTACAACATGACTACGTACCCGACACCAGCCACACAGAGGCTTCATCCTCACAGCTTGTATGGTCATGAATCTTCTCTGTATACAGCACAAACCATACAGTGCCCACCAACGCAGACCATTGCCCACCAACGCAGACCATTGCCCATCAACACAGACCATTGCCCATCAACGCAGACCATTGCCCATCAACACAGACCATTGCCCACCAGTGCAGACCATTGCCCACCAACGCAGACCATTGCCCACCAACGCAGACCATTGCCCATCAACGCAGACCATTGCCCATCAACACAGACCATTGCCCACCAGTGCAGACCATTGCCCACCAACGCAGACCATTGCCCATCAACACAGACCATTGCCCACCAGTGCAGACCATTGCCCACCAGTGCAGACCATTGTCCACCAGTGCAGACCATTGCCCACCAGTGCAGACCTTTCAGCACCCCCCCCCCCATTACTTCCCTGAAACACAAGCTCACCTCTGAGCTGCTGTAAAACAACAGCCCGGATTGGATGGCACAAGGCAGGTGACCTGTCCTGGTGGGATCTCTCAGCTCAGCCATGTGACGCAGCTTTGGACTCTCATTGGCCAGGAAGAGACATTTTATAAGGATCCTTATGTGGTGTTTTTGGAGAATGAAGCGAATGGAATATAAAGTGTAGGTGTGACTCCCCCGTGTGGGGGCAGGGCGTCATCGTGGGGGCAGGGCGTCATCGTGGGGGCAGGGCGTCATCGTGGGGGCAGGGCGACATCGTGGGGGCAGGGCGTCATCGTGGGGGCAGGGCGACATCGTGGGGGCAGGGCGTCATCGTGGGGGCAGGGCGACATCGTGGGGGCAGGGCGTCATCGTGGGGGCAGGGCGACATCGTGGGGGCAGGGCGTCATCGTGGGGGCAGGGCGGCATCGCGGGGGCAGGGCGGCATCGCGGGGACAGGGCGACATCGTGGGGGCAGGGCGGCATTGTGGGGGCAGGGCGGCATTGTGGGGGCAGGGCGTCATTGCGGGGGCAGGGCGGCATTGCGGGGGCAGGGCGTCATTGCGGGGGCAGGGCGGCATTGTGGGGGCAGGGCGGCATTGCGGGCCCCCAGCTTCATGCAAATTTGTACTTTAAGACAGGAAATGTAACGAAGGAACTGAAACTGACAATTGTTCCTCCCGACAACTCAGCAACATCTATAAATATAACACGAGAGATTATTCTGACTATACGCCTCGTTCATTCTACGGTTATTCCTCCTTTGCTCAGGACATTCAGAGGTCTGCTGTAAAACAGATGCCAGAAAGTGAGACCTCCCTGCCATAAATCATGACACGCGGTCACTTCTCCCCATCAATGGGATCCGAGGGGTCACAGAGACCGCAGTCAGGAAGGAGGAACATCTGCCAACACACTTCTACCAGCCAATAGGAACCATGGCCAATGGATGGGGGAGGGGTGGGAATAGATTGTCGTCCACATTGGACCCGTTAATCAGATCAGGATTGGGATCGATCCATTGCTGGACCCCCACACACCAATAAATGTGATTTACTACAAATCCCGCTCCAGCCAGATCTAAAACCTTCTAAATCCGGCCAGTGAGGGATCAGCAGGAAGCAGACGAATTCGGATCCCTCTGTGGGTTGGCTGATCTATCGATCGCCTTCCGTACAACCAGCCTGCCGGGTTTTCTGTACGATCCCCGCCAGCAGCCATAGCCGCCAGCAGTGATCATTGTATTCTGATGGCGGGGAATCCTCCCACTCTCCAGATACAATGGTGCGGCAGGAGGAGGGAATCAAACAAATTTCTTTACTTCAGCCTGTGATTGAAGGAAAGAAAATTGCATAATGTATGGCTTGCCGGAAAATCTCATTTATTTCCCCAATTCGGCTGTCACATGACCATCTGTGGTGCCATCATCAGAAATGGCGTCAGCTGATCGCAAGCTGCTCCCCGTGTAACCAACCAGTCTTCACATTGAGGCCCCTTTCCCCCCGAGCGCCCCGTATGTCCGCCTTTCATCTGTCCGTTTATGGATGAAAATCGCCCCCCCATGTATTTCTATGGACTAGAGGAAGATCATCCGTTTACATCCATTCATTTCGGCATCTGCTGACATCTTTTAAACGGAAGAAAACCGTAATTACTTCCAAAAAAACCAAAACAGAACGGACAAAAAACTGATTTAAACGGAAAAAAAAGATGTAAATAGACAAAAATGGATGTAAACTGGAAAAACGGATGTAAATGGGGAAAAATGGATGTAAACGGAAAAAAATGGATGTAAACGGGAAAAACGGATGTAAATGGGAAAAACAGATGTAAATGGGGAAAAATGGATGTAAATGGAAAAAAACGGAAGTAAGCGGGAAAAACAGATGTAAACGGAAAAAAATGGATGTAAACGGGAAAAACGGATGTAAATGGGAAAAACAGATGTAAATGGGGAAAAATGGATGTAAATGGAAAAAAACGGAAGTAAGCGGGAAAAACAGATGTAAACGGGAAAAAATGGATGTAAACGGAAAAAACGGATGTAAATGGGAAAAAATGGATGTAAATGGAAAAAATAGATGTAAATGGGGAAAAATGGATGTAAACAGAAAATAACGGATGTAAACAGAAAAAATCAGATGTAAACGGGAAAAACGGATGTAAACAGAAAAAAAACGGATGTAAGCGGGGAAAAAGGATGTAAATGGCAAAAAACGGATGTAAACGGAAAAAACGGATGTAAATGGGAAAAAATGGATGTAAACGGAAAAAATGGATGTAAATGGGGAAAAATGGATGTAAACAGAAAAAAACGGATGTAAACAGAAAAAATCAGATGTAAACGGGAAAAACGGATGTAAACAGAAAAAAACGGATGTAAGCGGGAAAAACGGATGTAAATGGCAAAAAATGGATGTAAACGGAAAAAACGGATGTAAATGGGAAAAACAGATGTAAATGGGGAAAAATGGATGTAAATGGAAAAAAACGGAAGTAAGCGGGAAAAACAGATGTAAACGGGAAAAAATGGATGTAAACGGAAAAAACGGATGTAAATGGGAAAAAATGGATGTAAATGGAAAAAATAGATGTAAATGGGGAAAAATGGATGTAAACAGAAAATAACGGATGTAAACAGAAAAAATCAGATGTAAACGGGAAAAACGGATGTAAACAGAAAAAAAACGGATGTAAGCGGGAAAAACGGATGTAAATGGCAAAAAACGGATGTAAACGGAAAAAACGGATGTAAATGGGAAAAAATGGATGTAAACGGAAAAAATGGATGTAAATGGGGAAAAATGGATGTAAACAGAAAAAAACGGATGTAAACAGAAAAAATCAGATGTAAACGGGAAAAACGGATGTAAACAGAAAAAAACGGATGTAAGCGGGAAAAACGGATGTAAATGGCAAAAAATGGATGTAAACGGAAAAAACGGATGTAAATGGGAAAAACAGATGTAAATGGGGAAAAATGGATGTAAATGGAAAAAAACGGAAGTAAGCGGGAAAAACAGATGTAAACGGGAAAAAATGGATGTAAACGGAAAAAATGGATGTAAATGGGGAAAAATGGATGTAAATGGAAAAAATGGATGTAAATGGGGAAAAATGGATGTAAATGGGGAAAAATGGATGTAAACAGAAAAAATCAGATGTAAACGGGAAAAACGGATGTAAACAGAAAAAAAACGGATGTAAGCGGGAAAAACGGATGTAAATGGCAAAAAACGGATGTAAACGGAAAAACGGATGTAAATGGGAAAAAATGGATGTAAATGGAAAAAATGGATGTAAATGGGGAAAAATGGATGTAAACAGAAAAAAACGGATGTAAACAGAAAAAATCAGATGTAAACGGGAAAAACGGATGTAAACAGAAAAAAACGGATGTAAGCAGGAAAAACGGATGTAAATGGCAAAAAATGGATGTAAACGGAAAAAACGGATGTAAACGGGCAAATGATCTGTTTTCGTATTGGTAAAGGATGGTAACTGATATGAACTGATCCGGTTTTTCTTGGAAAAATGTGACTGAACTGATGAAAAAAGGGAACGCCCGTGTGAAAGGACCCTATAGGACCCAGTGGGGGCCCGGTGAGGACCCTTTGATTGGCTGTTCTGGCAGCCAATGGGCAGATTCCACAAGAAGCGCACACTCCAGGCGGCGGACAGGATGGAGGTCATGTGACCGCGGCCTCAGCTGGGAGTCGGGAGGAGAGAATCCTCGTCTTATTCTCTGGGAAGGCGGTACGTACCCGGGCGCCATGGCGATGTCGCGGAGTTGGGCGCTCAGTGCGCGGCGTACATGACGGGTCGCTCTGCAGGACGCGGATGATATGAAGCTGAACTACATGTAGACGCCGATTATACGCAGGAAAAGGAAGTCTTCGCAGGAAGTTGGTTTTGGTTAACTTGTTACTTGTAGCAATGAGAAGCGAAACTCCTCGCCGTGGCGGTTCATGTGTGGGACGCTTCCGTACAAACACAGATTTAACCCTTTCTGTGCTCCGCCCTCTGATCTAAGTGTCACGGGGCCCTTTCTAACAGCCTGGGGGCCCATGAGATCCACTGGAAAGAAGTTCGACTTTGTACAGATTTCAGGATTAAAACGATCAAACTTTCCGTTTTCTTTTCAGATGAATATGAATTCCGCTGTCTTCTCTCCAGCCACAAGGGGCAGCATTGAGCTGTTTTTCACTATTTCTCCATTTTCTTTCCTCCTTTGGTAGAATCTGTTCACAGAACTCAGAAGCTCAAGCTGCACCCTTCATACAGAGGTGACCGAGGTGACAGTATGAGGCGGCCAATGCTGAGCAATCTTGTAGATGGAACGATGAATGTCGAACTCCAATGTGCCTTCTAGATCTGGATGGAGTAGTGAAGGATCAGGCCTTGCTATCTTGAGAGATTTACCCTCACTTCCTGTCCAGGTGACAACAGATTCACCAGACAGGAAGTGACAGGAAAAGGGATGCAGACAGAAACAAAAACCCTGACCGGGGTCCTAGTTCCTCGGGGGGGGGGGGGGGGGGGGTTTGCAGCACAACAGACAAAGCTTACAGAGGACTTTGGTGGGATCGGTCAGTAGAGTGAGGCGTTTGGCTCGTAGTGCTCCCCTCCCTCTCCCAGTCTGAGTGCTGCTGTACAGGAATAGTAGGACAATGATATCCAGGACACTTCATGTCTGACCTTACAGTAGAACTCTGTGATTGGCTCCTGTCTACATTGGCCCCAGTATGTGTATGTATGAATGTGAGTTAGGGACCTCAGCTTGTATGCTCCTCGGGGGCGGGGCCTGATGGGAATGTACAATGTATATGTAAAGTGCTGCGTACAATGATGGCGATATAGAAGGACCGGACATAAATATTACACGGTAGCCAAGGTGCTACAATGACACGCCCCCATGAGGCAGGTCCATGACAGCCGAGTCTCAGAGGAAGTGGACTGAACGATGCTGTCAATCATCAACCCAGAAGACTGGAAACATCTGATGTAGGAAAGGAATCACTGGGGGGGGGGGGAGCCCTGGGGGGGGGGGGAGCCCTGGGGGGGGGGGACCCTGAATAAAGGTAAGTACTGCCATTTGTATTTTTTATAATGCTGGCCTCTGGATTTTCATTCAAGAACCGGAGTTCTTCTTTAGTTATTTGCACAGAGCTTTCTGCCAGTGACCAGCAGAAGACATGAAATGCAGATGATGTACATATGAATAAATTGTCCACCAAAATAAAAAGTCAGTAAAAGTCACTGCGATAGATAAGAGAAACCCCCAAAAACCACAAGGAACCCAAACACACGAGATGAGCGCTCTCCGGGGGATGAGGAGGTCAGGGGGAGAGGAACCCAAACACACGAGATGAGCGCTCTCCGGGGGATGAGGATGTCAGAAGGAGAGGAACCCAAACACACGAGATGAGCGCTCTCCGGGGGATGAGGAGGTCAGGGGGAGAGGAACCCAAACCCACGAGATGAGCGCTCTCCGGGGGATGAGGATGCCAGGGGGAGAGGAACCCAAACCCATGACATGAGCGCTCTCCGGGGGATGAGGAGGTCAGGGGAAGAGGAACCCAAACCCACGAGATGAGCGCTCTCCGGGGGATGAGGAGGTCAGGGGGAGAGGAACCCAAACCCATGACATGAGCGCTCTCCGGGGGATGAGGAGGTCAGGGGGAGAGGAACCCAAACACACGAGATGAGCGCTCTCCGGGGGATGAGGATGCCAGGGGGAGAGGAACCCAAACCCATGAGATGAGCGCTCTCCGGGGGATGAGGAGGTCAGGGGGAGAGGAACCCAAACACACGAGATGAGCGCTCTCCGGGGGATGAGGAGGTCAGGGGGAGAGGAACCCAAACCCATGACATGAGCGATCTCCGGGGGATGAGGAGGTCAGGGGGAGAGGAACCCAAACCCACGAGATGAGCGCTCTATGGGGGATGAGGAGGTCAGGGGGAGAGGAACCCAAACACACGAGATGAGCGCTCTCCGGGGGATGAGGAGGTCAGGGGGAGAGGAACCCAAACACACGAGATGAGCGCTCTCCGGGGGATGAGGATGTCAGAAGGAGAGGAACCCAAACACGTGAGATGAGCGCTCTCCGGGGGATGAGGAGGTCAGGGGGAGAGGAACCCAAACACGTGAGATGAGCGCTCTCCGGGGGATGAGGAGGTCAGGGGGAGAGGAACCCAAACCCATGACATGAGCGCTCTCCGGGGGATGAGGAGGTCAGGGGGAGAGGAACCCAAACCCACGAGATGAGCGCTCTCCGGGGGATGAGGAGGTCAGGGGGAGAGGAACCCAAACACACGAGATGAGCGCTCTCCGGGGGATGAGGATGTCAGAAGGAGAGGAACCCAAACCCATGAGATGAGCGCTCTCCGGGGGATGAGGATGTCAGAAGGAGAGGAACCCAAACACACGAGATGAGCGCTCTCCGGGGGATGAGGAGGTCAGGGGGAGAGGAACCCAAACCCACGAGATGAGCGCTCTCCGGGGGATGAGGAGGTCAGGGGGAGAGGAACCCAAACACATGAGATGAGCGCTCTCCGGGGGATGAGGATGTCAGAAGGAGAGGAACCCAAACACACGAGATGAGCGCTCTCCGGGGGATGAGGAGGTCAGGGGGAGAGGAACCCAAACCCACGAGATGAGCGCTCTCCGGGGGATGAGGAGGTCAGGGGGAGAGGAACCCAAACCCATGACATGAGCGCTCTCCGGGGGATGAGGAGGTCAGGGGGAGAGGAACCCAAACCCATGACATGAGCGCTCTCCGGGGGATGAGGTCAGGGGGAGAGGAACCCAAACCCACGAGATGAGCGCTCTCCGGGGGATGAGGAGGTCAGAAGGAGAGGAACCCAAACCCATGAGATGAGCGCTCTCCGGGGGATGAGGAGGTCAGAAGGAGAGGAACCCAAACACGAGATGAGCGCTCTCCGGGGGATGAGGAGGTCAGGGGGAGAGGAACCCAAACACGAGATGAGCGCTCTCCGGGGGATGAGGAGGTCAGGGGGAGAGGAACCCAAGCACACGAGATGAGCGCTCTCCGGGGGATGAGGAGGTCAGGGGGAGAGGAACCCAAACACACGAGATGAGCGCTCTCCGGGGGATGAGGAGGTCAGGGGGAGAGGAACCCAAACACACGAGATGAGCGCTCTCCGGGGGATGAGGAGGTCAGGGGGAGAGGAACCCAAACACATGAGATGATCGCTCTCCGGGGGATGAGGTCAGGGGGAGAGGAACCCAAACACACGAGATAAGCGCTCTCCGGGGGATGAGGAGGTCAGGGGGAGAGGAACCCAAACACACGAGATGAGCGCTCTCCGGGGGATGAGGAGGTCAGGGGGAGAGGAACCCAAACACATGAGATGATCGCTCTCCGGGGGATGAGGTCAGGGGGAGAGGAACCCAAACACACGAGATGAGCGCTCTCTGGGGGATGAGGAGGCCAGGGGGAGAGAAACCCAAACCCACGAGATAAGCGCTCTCCGGGGGATGAGGATGTCAGGGGGAGAGGAACCCAAACCCACGAGATGAGCGCTCTCTGGGGGATGAGGATGTCAGGGGGAGAGGAACCCAAACCCACGAGATGAGCGCTCTCTGGGGAATGAGGACGTCAGGGGGAGAGGAACCCAAACACACGAGATGAGCGCTCTCCGGGGGATGAGGATGTCAGGGGGAGAGGAACCCAAACCCACGAGATGAGCGCTCTCTGGGGGATGAGGATGTCAGGGGGAGAGGAACCCAAACCCACGAGATGAGCGCTCTCTGGGGGATGAGGATGTCAGGGGGAGAGGAACCCAAACACACGAGATGAGCGCTCTCCGGGGGATGAGGCCAGGGGGAGAGGAACCCAAACACACGAGATGAGCGCTCTCTGGGGGATGAGGAGGCCAGGGGGAGAGTAACCCAAACCCGTGAGATGAGCGCTCTCCGAGGGATGAGGAGGCCAGGGGGAGAGGAACCCAAACCCATGACATGAGCGCTCTCCGGGGGATGAGGAGGTCAGGGGGAGAGGAACCCAAACCCACGAGATGAGCGCTCTCCGGGGGATGAGGAGGTCAGGGGGAGAGGAACCCAAACCCGTGAGATGAGCGCTCTCCGGGGGATGAGGAGGTCAGGGGGAGAGGAACCCAAACCCGTGAGATGAGCGCTCTTCGGGGGATGAGGAGGTCAGGGGGAGAGGAACCCAAACCCGTGAGATGAGCGCTCTTCGGGGGATGAGTGTCCAAAAACACATCTTCATTCATTTCTGTGTGCAGAGGAAAAAGCCAACACACTTCAGGAGCCTCTTATCAGGGCTGTGAGATGATGAACTGACTGTAATATTAGCAGGGGTGTAAGAACTGAAAAAAAAAAACTACTTGTCTAAAGGGACTAAATTGGGGTCCCAATCTACGTGTCCTGATAAAAAAATAATAATTTTAACCAAAACCGTATTTAATTAAGGTCTTTATTGATAGAAAACAGACCTAAAAATACTTTAAGGCAACCAAACAAAGCCAGCAGATAGTGATCATAAAGATGAATGAATGGGTTATATGTGCCTCCGGGGTCTGTGTCTCCGGGGTCTGTGCCTCCGGGGTCTGTGCCTCCGGGGTCTGTGTCTCCGGGGTCTGTGTCTCCGGGGTCTGTGTCTCCGGGGTCTGTGTCTCCGGGGTCTGTTCCTCCAGGGTCTGTGCCTCCAGGGTCTGTTCCTCCAGGGTCTGTGCCTCCGGGGTCTGTGCCTCCGGGGTCTGTGTCTCCAGGGTCTGTGCCTCCAGGGTCTGTGCCTCCAGGGTCTGTGTCTCCATGTTTTCTGTCTCCAGGGATTGTGTCTCCAGGGTCTGTGTCTCCAGGGTTTGTGTTTCCAGGGTCTGTGTCTCCAGGGTCTGTGTCTCCAGGGTCTGTGTCTCCAGGGTCTATTCCTCCAGGGTCTGTGTCTCCAGCATCTGTTCCTTCAGGGTCTAGTCCTCCAGTTTTGTGTCTCCTGGGTCTATGTCTCCAGTGGCTGTTCCTCCACGGTTTGTATCTCCAGGGTTTATTTTTCCACGTCTGTGTCTCCAGGGTCTATTCCTCCAGGGTCTGTGTCTCCAGGGTCTGTGTCTCCAGGGTCTGTGTCTCCAGGGTCTATTCCTCCAGGGTCTGTGTCTCCATGTTTTCTGTCACCAGGGATTGTGTTTCCAGGGTCTGTGTCTCCAGGGTCTGTGTCTCCAGCATCTGTTCCTCCAGGGTCTAGTCCTCCAGTTTTGTGTCTCCAGGGTCTATTTTTCCACGTCTGTCTCCAGGGTCTGTGTCTCCAGGGTCTATTTTTCCACGTCTGTCTCCAGGGTCTGTGCCTCCAGGGTCTGTGTCTCCAGGGGCTGTGTCTCCAGGGTCTGTGTCTCCAGGGTCTGTGTCTCCGGGGTCTGTGTCTCCAGGGTCTGTGTCTCCAGGGTTTGTGTCTCCAGCATCTATTCTTCCAGGTCTGTGTCAGGGGAAGTGTCCTGAGTTTGGACTAGTATATTCTTTAAGGAAATGCAGAAATAGATGAACTCCAAACATTTTATAATCCCTGGACAGTCCCTGCAGTTCCATAGTTCCATAGTTAGTCTGGCTGAAAAAAGACAAAAGTCCATCCAGTTCAACCATAAAGCAAGTTATAATCCTCCACCCACAGTGGATCCAGAGGAAGGCAGAAACCCAGCAAACCACGATCCAATCTCCTCCTGCAGGGGAAACATTCCTTCCTGACCCCCCGAGAGGCAATCGGATATTCCCGGGATCAATAATCGGATATTCCCGGGATCAATAATCGGATATTCCCGGGATCAATAATCGGATATTCCCGGGATCAATAATCGGATATTCCCGGGATCAATAATCGGATATTCCCGGGATCAATAATCGGATATTCCCGGGATCACCTTTCCCTATAAATGTTCTATCCAGTGTATCCAGGAAAGAGTCCGGGCTCCGGTTCCTCCTCCTTCTTCATAGGACTTCCTATGTGACGCACACACAATGTCTACTCATATCCCTTGTGGCCCCGATGAAGGGTGAGGTCCGGCTGCCGAGAAAAGTTCGCTCTTCCATGTATTCTTCTACTTTTATACCTGGACTACAATCTGTGGTCTGGGGCTACAATCTCGGGACCGTTCAGAAGTAAAAGCCTGACAGGGGTCCACATGGCTGCAACCACCTGACCGGGTTCTACTCCTCGCCATGTCTGGTCTCCAGGAATACTCGGCTGTATGTGGAGCAGAGAGACTTTGGAGAGGATAGTGAAGTCATCATCATGTGACATCCGCTGACACCTCGCCGCACATCCGCTGACACCTCGCCGCACATCCGCTGACACCTCGACGCACATCCGCTGACACCTCGCCACACATCCGCTGACACCTCGCCACACATCCGCTGACACCTCGCCACACATCCGCTGACACCTCGCCGCACATCCGCTGACACCTCGCCACACATCCGCTGACACCTCGACGCACATCCGCTGACACCTCGCCGCACATCCGCTGACACCTCGCCGCACATCCGCTGACACCTCGCCACACATCCGCTGACACCTCGCCACACATCCGCTGACACCTCGCCGCACATCCGCTGACACCTCGCCACACATCCGCTGACACCTCGACGCACATCCGCTGACACCTCGCCACACATCCGCTGACACCTCGCCGCACATCCGCTGACACCTCGCCGCACATCCGTTGACACCTCGCCGCACATCCGTTGACACCTCGCCGCACATCCGTTGACACCTCGCCGCACATCCGCTGACACCTCGCCGCACATCCGCTGACACCTCGCCGCACATCCGCTGACACCTCGACGCACATCTGCTGACACCTCGCCGCACATCCGCTAACATTTTGCAGCACATCCGCTGATACCTCGCAGCACATCCGCTGACACCTCGCCGCACATCCGCTGATACCTCGCCGCACATCCAATGACACCTCGCCGCACATTTGCTGATACCTCACCGCACATCCGCTAACACCTCGCCGCACATCCGCTGATACCTCGCCGCACATCCGCTGACACCTCGCCGCACATCCGCTGACACCTCGCCGCACATCTGCTGATACCTCGCCGCACATCCGCTGACACCTCGCCGCACATCTGCTGATACCTCGCCGCACATCCGCTGACACCTCGCCGCACATCCGCTGACACCTCGCCTCACATCCGCTGACACCTCGCCGCACATCTGCTGATACCTCGCCGCACATTCGCTGACACCTCGCCGCACATCTGCTGATACCTCGCCGCACATCCGCTGACACCTCGCCTCACATCCGCTGACACCTCGCCGCACATCCGCTGACACCTCGCCTCACATCCGCTGACACCTCGCGGCACATCCGCTGACACCTCGCCGCACATCCGCTGACACCTCGCCGCACATCTGCTGATACCTCGCCGCACATCCGCTGACACCTCGCCGCACATCCGCTGACACCTCGCCTCACATCCGCTGACACCTCGCGGCACATCCGCTGACACCTCGCCGCACATCCGCTGACACCTCGCCGCACATCCGCTGACACCTCGCCGCACATCTGCTGATACCTCGCCGCACATCCGCTGACACCTCGCCGCACATCCGCTGACACCTCGCCGCACATCCGCTGACACCTCGCCGCACATCTGCTGATACCTCGCCGCACATCCGCTGCGCTCTCACATTTCCAGCCGCTATCATTGAACGCTAACTACAGACGAATGAAGGTCTTCATCATCATCATCATCATCATGTGAGCGATGGGCCGCGCTCTGGTCAGCACCCTGCAGAGTGATTTGGAAGCAGATGTCTCCGCCGACAGACCACCTCCACGTAAAACTGAAAATGGAGCTTTGCATGGCATGGAGGGAGCCCAACCCGTACAGGGGACCCTTCACCTGGAGATCTGAACTCTCAGCAGACGAGGACACACACATCTGTGGAGCTCTGGGATCATGAGATCCAAGAAGTGTGAAGGGATCTGGGATCAGCCTCCTACAGCACCAGTACAGCAGAGCTCAGACTGGGAGAGGGAGAAGCAGCACAAGGAGCC
>NW_028320713.1:0-43475 GCF_062004578.1 Staurois parvus
TTGCATTTAGAAGCATTTTGGCATTTTTTGACTGGTCCATATCCAAGGCACAATTCACTAAGCGGTATCTTACCACATCCGAGTATGCGGTAGATACAGCATAATATTTAAAAAAAAAACCCATTTGAATCCACTAAAACAAATCTACTAAAATACTGAATTATTTTATCAAGTCATGCCGTATTTTAGTACTGAAAAGCATGCATTAATGTTTCAGCTGTCAGCGGGGTTCCCATTTTAAAAAACGGTGTGGGGTTCCCCCCCCCCCATCAATACCAAGCCCTTCGGGTCTGGTATGGATTTTGAGGGGAACTTCCACACCAAAATTGAAAAATAAATGGCGTGGGGGTCCCCCCCAAAATCCATACCAGATATCCGAGCATGCAGCCTGGCAGGTCAGGAAAGAAGGAAAGAAGGAAAATAAAAGAATGTCCCTCAAAGTAGATCCAACGTCAATCACGATGCCTGCCGCTCCGGAAAAAAAAAAAAAGGCTCCACTCCTGACACTGGTCCCTGGCCGTGTGCCCCTTAGCTGGTATGACAGTTCTTAAATATATAAGGGGTGGGGCCACCCAGTGACATCACTCGTGTGACCCCACCCCCATGTGACATCATCGACCGGGGCATGCTGTTCACTGACATCACACGGGAGCGGGGTCACATACGTGTTGGCCCCACCCCTTACATATTTAAGAACTGTCAAACCAGCTCAGAGGCACACGGCCGGAGGCCAGCGGTGGGAGCGGTGCCTTTTTTTTTCCGGAGCGGTGGCGGTGGGCATCATGACTTACGTTGGATCGGCTTCGGGGGACATTCTTTTATTTTCCTTTTTTTAATAAAGGACTTGTCAAAGAATGTCTTCTGTCTTTTTTCACACTACAGCTCACTCCTTACCTGCTGGGCTGCATGCTCGGATAAGGGTCTGGTATGGATTTTTGGGGGGAACCCCACGCCATATTTGTTTTTACATTTTGGCTTCCCCTCAAAATCCATACCAGACCTGAAGGGCTTAGTATGGATGGGAGGGGGGGACCCCATGCCGTTTTTTAATTATTTTTTGGTAATTCTTTCTTTTACATTCAGCTGTCAGTGGGGAATCCCGCTGACTAGAGATGAGCGAATCGAACATGGCGAAGTGGAATTCGTTTTGAATATTGGGAAATATTCGATTCGCGCCGAATCCGAAAATTAGCCAACTTCGGATGCACGAATCGAATTTTCCCAAAAATGGCGGCGACATGTGTGGCAACGGAACGGGGATCTCTGGGAAGGCGCGCAGACAAGGCGCGCTGACCCATAATGCATTCATTCATGACATGTGATCGCATCAGCCAATCAGCAGCCAGCCAGCCAGCACTGTGTAATGGTGGAGCTATAAATTGTGGCCATCTTACAATTCTCCATTAGCCTGCGGTCATTCAAGAGAGACAGACCTGGCTGTATTAGGGACAGAGTTAGGGCCAGAGAGACTTTAGGGCCACAGAATCGTTACTTAGGGACACAGAATCGTTATTCAGGGACACAGAATTGTTAATCAGGGACACAGAATTGTTACTCAGGGACAGACACAGAATTGTTACTGAGGGACACAGAATTGTTACTCAGGGACACAGAATTGTTACTCAGGGACACAGAATTGTTACTCAGGGACAGACACAGAATTGTTACTGAGGGACACAGAATTGTTACTGAGGGACACAGAATTGTTACTGAGGGACACAGAATTGTTACTCAGGGACACAGAATTGTTACTGAGGGACACAGAATTGTTACTCAGGGACAGACACAGAATTGTTACTGAGGGACACAGAATTGTTACTGAGGGACACAGAATTGTTACTCAGGGACAGACACAGAATTGTTACTGAGGGACACAGAATTGTTACTGAGGGACACAGAATTGTTACTCAGGGACACAGAATTGTTACTCAGGGACAGACACAGAATTGATACTGAGGGACACAGAAATGTTACTGAGGGACACAGAATTGTTACTGAGGGACACAGAATTGTTACTCAGGGACACAGAATTGTTACTCAGGGACACAGAATTGTTACTCAGGGACAGACACAGAAGTGTTACTGAGGGACACAGAATTGTTACTCAGGGACACAGAATTGTTACTGAGGGACACAGAATTGTTACTCAGGGACAGACACAGAATTGTTACTGAGGGACACAGAATTGTTACTCAGGGACACAGAATTGTTACTCAGGGACACAGAATTGTTACTGAGGGACAGACACAGAATTGTTACTGAAGGACACAGAATTGTTACTGAGGGACACAGAATTGTTACTCAGGGACACAGAATTGTTACTCAGGGACAGACACAGAATTGTTACTCAGGGACACAGAATTGTTACTCAGGGACACAGAATTGTTACTGAGGGACACAGAATTGTTACTCAGGGACACAGAATTGTTACTCAGGGACAGACACAGAATTGTTACTCAGGGACAGACACAGAATTGTTACTCAGGGACACAGAATTGTTACTGAGGGACACAGAATTGTTACTCAGGGACACAGAATTGTTACTCAGGGACAGACACAGAATTGTTACTGAGGGACACAGAATTGTTACTGAGGGACACAGAATTGTTACTCAGGGACACAGAATTGTTACTCAGGGACAGACACAGAATTGTTACTGAGGGACACAGAATTGTTACTGAGGGACACAGAATTGTTACTGAGGGACACAGAATTGTTACTCAGGGACACAGAATTGTTACTCAGGGACACAGAATTGTTACTCAGGGACAGACACAGAATTGTTACTGAGGGACACAGAATTGTTACTGAGGGACACAGAATTGTTACTCAGGGACACAGAATTGTTACTCAGGGACAGACACAGAATTGTTACTGAGGGACACAGAATTGTTACTGAGGGACACAGAATTGTTACTCATGGACACAGAATTGTTACTGAGGGACACAGAATTGTTACTCAGGGACAGACACAGAATTGTTACTGAGGGACACAGAATTGTTACTGAGGGACACAGAATTGTTACTCAGGGACAGACACAGAATTGTTACTGAGGGACACAGAATTGTTACTGAGGGACACAGAATTGTTACTGAGGGACACAGAATTGTTACTCAGGGACACAGAATTGTTACTCAGGGACAGACACAGAATTGTTACTGAGGGACACAGAATTGTTACTGAGGGACACAGAATTGTTACTCAGGGACACAGAATTGTTACTCAGGGACAGACACAGAATTGTTCCTGAGGGACACAGAATTGTTACTCAGGGACACAGAATTGTTACTCAGGGACACAGAATTGTTACTGAGGGACAGACACAGAATTGTTACTGAGGGACACAGAATTGTTACTCAGGGACACAGAATTGTTACTCAGGGACAGACACAGAATTGTTACTCAGGGACACAGAATTGTTACTCAGGGACACAGAATTGTTACTGAGGGACACAGAATTGTTACTCAGGGACACAGAATTGTTACTCAGGGACACAGAATTGTTACTCAGGGACAGACACAGAATTGTTACTCAGGGACACAGAATTGTTACTGAGGGACACAGAATTGTTACTGAGGGACACAGAATTGTTACTCAGGGACACAGAATTGTTACTCAGGGACAGACACAGAATTGTTACTGAGGGACACAGAATTGTTACTGAGGGACACAGAATTGTTACTGAGGGACACAGAATTGTTACTCAGGGACAGACACAGAATTGTTACTGAGGGACACAGAATTGTTACTGAGGGACACAGAATTGTTACTCAGGGACACAGAATTGTTACTCAGGGACACAGAATTGTTACTCAGGGACAGACACAGAATTGTTACTGAGGGACACAGAATTGTTACTGAGGGACACAGAATTGTTACTCAGGGACACAGAATTGTTACTCAGGGACAGACACAGAATTGTTACTCAGGGACACAGAATTGTTACTGAGGGACACAGAATTGTTACTGAGGGACACAGAATTGTTACTCAGGGACACAGAATTGTTACTCAGGGACACAGAATTGTTACTGAGGGACACAGAATCGTTACTGAGGGACACAGAATTGTTACTCAGGGACACAGAATTGTTACTCAAGGACACAGAATTGTTACTGAGGGACACAGAATCGTTACTGAGGGACACAGAATTGTTACTCAGGGACACAGAATTGTTACTCAGGGACACAGAATTGTTGAATTAAAGAGTATGTCAGACAACACGCAGAGGAGTGGCAGAGGAGGCAATGTTTCAGGAGCGAGCAGACGTGGCAGCAGAGGAAGGGGTCGAGGCAGCACTAGTCGCAGCCAGAGGCCAGTGCTCCCGGTGTCATCCAGCGGTCGTGTCTCCACTGACAACCCTGCCGTCATCGATTGGTTGGCTCGGTCGTCTTCCTCTTCCCAGGTCACCTCTGACACCTACAGCCAACGGTCGGTGGGTACGTCAGACACAACTGTTAGTTGGCATGGCTCGGGAGCAAGCCCACTGAAATCACGTGTCCTCTACCTGCCCCTGTCCTTTGGTGTTCCCTCACCAAGCGAAGTATCGCATGCTGTGGGCTCAGCCCCACTGTACAGTGAGGAAGAGCTAACAGAGGGCGGTCAGGAACGGGGGGAGACATCCGCCTCTTCAGCAGCCAGGCGAAGAAGTACTGGCGAGGAGAGTGGCTCGGTAGCCGGTCTAGAGACAGGTCTGTCTCCTGACCCACACGCAGCCGAGGGGGCTAGTAGTGAGGCGGAGACCCTAATTGATGATGATGAGGCTGATCGCACTTGGCAGCCTCGTCGTCATCAGGCTATTGCTTCCGCATCATCAGGAGAAGAGGGTGCCAGCTTGGCAGCGAGCAAAACAGTCGGTGGGTTGCCCAGGAGACAGCAGCAGGGTCGCAGCAGTGTCAGTGGAGGCAAACGGCCACGGAGTAGAGCACCAGCTCCACTGCGGCCTACCACCACGGCCAGTAGTGGTGCCGGTGTGCACGGAGGAAGTAGCAGTCAGCCAGTGAGGAGTAGCGGGGGCAAAGTTTCCTACTCGGCGGTGTGGCAATTTTTCGTCAAGCCGCCCGAGGAAGTAAACGTAGCCGTATGTCGACTATGTGGCCAGAAAGTCAAGCGTGGCCAGGGGGCCCATGTTGGGACTACAGCGTTGTGTCAGCATATGCAGCGTCGCCATTCGGTGGCCTGGGAAAACCGTGATAAAGATACGGCGGTTCTGCCTGCCCCAGCCCCCGCTCCATCACCCGCTCCGTTACTTGCTCCGTCACCCAACGTCAATCGCCCTCTATCAGCCAGTCAAGGCTCCAACACCTCTGCTGAGGGGAGTTGTCGCTCGTTGGCATCTTCCGCTCGTTCAGATGCTCCTTCTCCTGCTACTCCTCTTCACGGATTCCGTCAGCAGTCTTTCTTGGAATCCGTTTCCAAGAGACAACAGTTTGCGAGCACGCACCCCACGGTGCAAAAGCTGAACGTCCTCCTGTCCAAGTTGCTGGTGCTGCAGTCCCTCCCTTTCCAAGTGGTGGACTCAGCACCTTTCCGAGAAATGATGGCTTGTGCCGCGCCGCGGTGGAGAGTGCCAAGCCGGCATTTCTTCGCCAAAAAGGCAGTGCCAGCCCTGCATTCACATGTAGAAGAGATGGTGGGCCAGTCTTTGAGCATGTCGGTCTCTGCCAAAGTGCACGGCAGCGCCGACGTGTGGAGCTGTAACTACGGTCAGGGACAGTACATGTCATTTACGGCCCACTGGGTGAACGTGGTGCCGGCACAGCCGCACCAGCAACTTGGACGGGTCACGCCGCTTTTGCCTCCACGTTTGCACGTCCTTGGTCCAGAAAAGATGTCTGCCTCTATCACCTCTTCTTCCGCCGTGTCCTCAGCCGCCACCCCCGTGCCAAGTCCCATTACCCGACCGGCATATCACATGTGCAGGGCGCAACGGTGTCACGCTGTGCTGCACCTGGTATGCCTTGGCGAACGTAGTCACACAGGGGAGGAACTTCTGAGTGTAATGAACAGAGAAATCGACAGATGGCTGTCTCCGCGCAAACTGAAAATCGGAACCATGTTGACCGACAACGGAAAGAACATGGTGTCTGCTCTGCGTCAAGGAAGGTTGTGCCATGCGCCATGCATGGCTCACGTGTTCAATCTGGTTGTCAAGCGGTTCCTAAAATCCACCATCCCACTGCAAGACATCCTTAAAATGTCACGTAAACTTTGCATGCATTTCAGCCATTCCTACACCGCAAAGCAAACCCTCTTTGAGCTGCAGCGGCAGAACGGAATTCCACAGCATCGCCTGATCTGCGACGTTGCAACAAGGTGGAATTCAACCCTACATATGTTAGACCGCCTTTACGAACAGCGAAAGGCCATCACCGATTTCCTGATGTTACAAGCGGATAAAGGTACTCCCCTGTGTAACTTAGATGTCAGCCATTGGCAGCTCATGCGTGACACCTGCCGCTTGCTCAGGCCCTTTGAGGAGGCCACGCTATTCGTGAGTCGGCAGGACTATGGGATGAACGACGTCATTCCTCTGTTGCACGTCCTGGAACAAATGCTGTTAACAATGGCTGGTCAGGGTGCGGTAGACGTGGCGCACAGATCTCAATGCCACATGACCCCTGTGGGGGCAGGACAGGAAGAAGAGGAGGAGGTAGAGGAGGACATTGGTGCTCAGGAATTATTGAGTGAAATGGGTGGTTTTTCCACTCAGCGGACAGGAGTGGAGGAGCAGGGGCATCTGGTAGAGGAGGAGGAGGAGACAGAGGACCCAGACGCACCGTGGCAGTATGCTGTGGAGATGGAGGCAGGGAGTCCCTCGCATTCTTTGGCACAAATGGCCCATAGCATGCTCGGTTGCTTGCGTAGTGACAGCCGAATAATAACCATCAGACAGAGGGATGACTTTTGGCTGTCCACCTTGTTGGACCCTCGCTACCGTTCAAAAATGGTGGCCTTTTTCACACCTGCTGAGGGGGAGGCCAAAATAACGTACTATAAAAACCACCTATGTAGTCAGTTGGTCTCTGCCTTTCTGCGCCAACGTCCATCCTCAGACACTGTGGGCCCTGTGCGCTCGCGTTCCGCTGCCATGGCAGCAGGGGAGGGGTGGGGTGGTAGGAGCAGTGGCAGTCGATGATGAGTAGCTTTCTTCACCAGCGCAGTGAGGAAACTACTAACCAGCCGCAGCAGCAGCAGCATCAGGTGGACCTGGAGCAGGACCTCAAACAACAGGCTTGGGCCTACTTGGACAGCACCCTGCCAACCGAGGTAGACAATCCCCTTGACTACTGGGCAACGAAACTTGACCTTTGGCCCCAACTAGCTGAATTTGCCCTTCAAAGGCTGTCATGCCCGGCCAGTAGCGTGGCATCGGAGCGCGTGTTTAGTGCGGCAGGAGGTATTGTAACTCCGCGGAGGACACGACTGTCCACCCAAAGTGTGGAGAGACTCACGTTTGTGAAAATGAATCAGGCGTGGATTAGTCTGGATTTCAAACCACCAGTTCCTGACACAACTGACTAAATCCGCCATGAATCATGCCCCAAACATGTTATTATTTTTAACATAGGCCTCTGTATGGCCTTCAATTTAAGCTGCTTACGCTTCGCCACTCTGCCATGGGCCCCTGTACCGCCTCCTCTTGCTGCTGCCAGGTCCAGAGTGTGTCATGGGTCCCTGTACGGCCTCCCATTGCTGCTGTCTCCATCGCCACACTCTGCCATGTGCCACTTTCAGGTCTCCTCACACTGCTGGTGGGTTCCATTTTGTCATAGGGTGCTGGCAGATTACGGGCCTCCCATTGCTGCTGCCAGGCCTGTAATCTGCCATGGGCCCCCGTACCGACTCCTCATGCTGCTGCCAGGTCCAGAGTGTGTCATGGGTCCCTGTACGGCCTCCCATTGCTGCTGTCTCCATCGCCACACTCTGCCATGTGCCACTTTCAGGTCTCCTCACACTGCTGGTGGGTTCCATTTTGTCATAGGGTGCTGGCAGATTACGGGCCTCCCATTGCTGCTGCCAGACCCGTAATCTGCCATGGGCCCCTGTACCGCCTCCTCATGCTGCTGCCAGGCCCGTAATCTGTCATGGGTCCCTGTACGGCCTCCCATTGCTGCTGTCTCTATCGCCACACTCTGCCATGTGCCACTTTCAGGTCTCCTCACACTGCTGGTGGGTTCCATTTTGTCAAAGGGTGCTGGCAGATTACGGGCCTCCCATTGCTGCTGCCAGGCCCGTAATCTGCCATGGGCCCCTGTACCGCCTCCTCATGCTGCTGCCAGGCCCGTAATCTGTCATGGGTCCCTGTACGGCCTCCCATTGCTGCTGTCTCCATCGCCACACTCTGCCATGTGCCACTTTCAGGTCTCCTCACACTGCTGGTGGGTTCCATTTTGTCATAGGGTGCTGGCAGATTACGGGCCTCCCATTGCTGCTGCCAGGCCCGTAATCTGCCATGGGCCCCCGTACCGCCTCCTCATGCTGCTGCCTGGTCCAGAGTGTCTCATGGGTCCCTGTACAGCCTCCCATTGCTGCTGTCTCCATCGCCACACTCTGCCATGTGCCACTTTCAGGTCTCCTCACACTGCTGGTGGGTTCCATTTTGTCATAGGGTGCTGGCAGATTACGGGCCTCCCATTGCTGCTGCCAGGCCCGTAATCTGTCATGGGCCCCTGTACCGCCTCCTCATGCTGCTGCCAGGCCCGTAATCTGTCATGGGTCCCTGTACGGCCTCCCATTGCTGCTGTCTCCATCGCCACACTGTGCCATGTGCCACTTTCAGGTCTCCTCACACTGCTGGTGGGTTCCATTTTGTCATAGGGTGCTGGCAGATTACGGGCCTCCCATTGCTGCTGCCAGGCCCGTAATCTGCCATGGGCCCCTGTACCGCCTCCTCATGCTGCTGCCAGGCCCGGAATCTGTCATGGGTCCCTGTACGGCCTCCCATTGCTGCTGTCTCCATTGCCACACTCTGCCATGTGCCACTTTCAGGTCTCCTCACACTGCTGGTGGGTTCCATTTTTTCATAGGGTGCTGGCAGATTACAGGCCTCCCATTGCTGCTGCCAGGCCCGTAATCTGCCATGGGCCCCTGTACCGCCTCTTCATGCTGCTGCCAGGCCCGTAATCTGTCATGGGTCCCTGTACGGCCTCCCATTGCTGCTGTCTCCATCGCCACACTCTGCCATGTGCCACTTTCAGGTCTCCTCACACTGCTGGTGGGTTCCATTTTGTCATAGGGTGCTGGCAGATTACGGGCCTCCCATTGCTGCTGCCAGGCCCGTAATCTGCCATGGGCCCCCGTACCGCCTCCTCATGCTGCTGCCAGGCCCGTAATCTGTCATGGGTCCCTGTACGGCCTCCCATTGCTGCTGTCTCCATCGCCACACTCTGCCATGTGCCACTTTCAGGTCTCCTCACACTGCTGGTGGGTTCCATTTTGTCATAGGGTGCTGGCAGATTACGGGCCTCCCATTGCTGCTGCCAGGCCCGTAATCTGCCATGGGCCCCCGTACCGCCTCTTCATGCTGCTGCCAGGTCCAGAGTGTCTCATGGGTCCCTGTACGGCCTCCCATTGCTGCTGTCTCCATCGCCACACTCTGCCATGTGCCACTTTCAGGTCTCCTCACACTGCTGGTGGGTTCCATTTTGTCATAGGGTGCTGGCAGATTACGGGCCTCCCATTGCTGCTGCCAGGCCCGTAATCTGCCATGGGCCCCTGTACCGCCTTCTCATGCTGCTGCCAGGCCCATAATCTGTCATGGGTCCCTGTACGGCCTCCCATTGCTGCTGTCTCCATCGCCACACTCTGCCATGTGCCACTTTCAGGTCTCCTCACACTGCTGGTGGGTTCCATTTTGTCATAGGGTGCTGGCAGATTATGGGCCTCCCATTGCTGCTGCCAGGCCTGTAATCTGCCATGGGCCCCTGTACCGCCTCCTCATGCTGCTGCCAGGCCCGTAATCTGTCATGGGTCCCTGTACGGCCTCCCATTGCTGCTGTCTCCATCGCCACACTCTGCCATGTGCCACTTTCAGGTCTCCTCACACTGCTGGTGGGTTCCATTTTGTCATAGGGTGCTGGCAGATTACGGGCCTCCCATTGCTGCTGCCAGGCCCGTAATCTGCCATGGGCCCCCGTACCGCCTCCTCATGCTGCTGCCAGGTCCAGAGTGTCTCATGGGTCCCTGTACGGCCTCCCATTGCTGCTGTCTCCATCGCCACACTCTGCCATGTGCCACTTTCAGGTCTCCTCACACTGCTGGTGGGTTCCATATGGTCATAGGGTGCTGGCAGATTACGGGCCTCCCATTGCTGCTGCCAGGCCCGTAATCTGCCATGGGCCCCTGTACCGCCTCCTCATGCTGCTGCCAGGCCCGTAATCTGTCATGGGTCCCTGTACGGCCTCCAATTGCTGCTGTCTCCATCGCCACACTGTGCCATGTGCCACTTTCAGGTCTCCTCACACTGCTGGTGGGTTCCATTTTGTCATAGGGTGCTGGCAGATTACGGGCCTCCCATTGCTGCTGCCAGGCCCGTAATCTGCCATGGGCCCCCGTACCGCCTCCTCATGCTGCTGCCAGGTCCAGAGTGTCTCATGGGTCCCTGTACAGCCTCCCATTGCTGCTGTCTCCATCACCACACTGTGCCATGTGCCACTTTCAGGTCTCCTCACACTGCTGGTGGGTTCCATTTTGTCATAGGGTGCTGTATGGCCTCCCATTGCTGCTGCCTCCACCGCCACACTGTGGCTCCACACTCTGGTTTTGGCCCCGTGACTGCCCAAATGAGTGAAGTGTGCGGTGATTCTAAGATCGACGGCACTCATCTGCATGTCATACTGACTGACAGTATTATTTCTCTTCCCCAGCAGACTCCAAGGGCATTTAAATTAAAGGTACAGTGTTTTGCACTAATATAAAGGCTCTCTGACGCCTAGAAACACCCTTTTTATAAGTTAAATTCGCAGCGAATATATTCGACTCGAATCGAATTTATTCCATGAATTCGCCAAATCAGCCGAATCGAATATTTGAATACTTCGCTCATCTCTACCGCTGACTGCTGAAACATTACTGCATGGTTTTCACTACTAAACAACTGCATGACTTGATAAAATAACTTGTGCGATATTTTAGTAGCCTTTTTTTGTGAATGTATTATTTTTCAGTGCATTCCGGGCAATTGGGAGGATCTCCTGAGGTTATCTTTTAAAAATGCTTCTAAACGCAAACGTGCATAAACGTGGCTAAACGCAGTAGGTAAATGCGGCTAATCTGACGTTGTTAACCTTTGTTTTCTAGCAGTCAGTTTCCAGCAGTCAGAAAAGTTTTTCAAACGCCCTGCGTACATGAGCCCTTACTTTGCTCTCTTCTCCTAGCAACGTGCTCCTTGAACTAGCTTTTTTTATGCTAAATTCTACCCTCCACTCACCCACTATAGGCTCCACTGTACGGACTGTATAGTAGACTGCAAAGGACTGACACAGAGTCTATTCCAGGTATTTACACTGCTTATATTAAAAATACATTTAATTATGTATTAATGATTACAGAGCTGCATTAATTTGTGTCTTTTATAACTTTAATATAAGCTCACCTTAAGCTCAGTAACTTCAAGAAACAGAGGATTGATTCTTCCTTAACATTCATAGGAGTAGCACTGAAGTTCTTATCTCTCAGCAGCTCAGTTTGCTGGATCCTCCCAGACCACCTGCTCTACAGTATATTTACATTAGAGATTACAAGACATTCAGTATGGAGCAGGGTGAGCTGAACACCCTAAAGCTAAAGGGGTTGATTTACTAAATATGGGTGGGCTGTTCACTTTGCAAAGAAATTTGCCCCAGAGCTTAGTGATTCTTGTGAAGTTTCACTTTGCAAAGAATAGCCAATCACATGCAAGAAAAATACAAAAAATACATTTTTGTTTGCACTTGATTGGATGATGGATGTCAGCAGAGCTTCACCTCATTCACTAAGTTCTGGGGAAATTTCTCTTGCAAAGTGCAATGTCCCTTGTAAAGTCAACATCCTATTTGCCTTTAGTAGATCAACCCCAAACACTTCAACGCTTCTGTTATGGCATTTGCGGATAAATTGCTTCACAGTACCTGCAAATACATAGGTCAGTGAGAACTTATTTTAAAGCTTGTTTACAGTTGGTTAAGAATATAAAAACACCTAAATGTCAATAGCTTAGCCAAAAGTTTACTTTACGCTAGATCTCACTATTTGAATTGATCAATATTATCTTTTTATCTTCTACACGTACTATACATATCTAATTTTGCCAGTGCGAATATTACCTTGTGAATATTAACTCAAGTGTAGTGCTTTTCATCAAGTGCACACATGCCAGGGAAGTACATTTTCAGGGATTTTGTCCCACTTTCAGCATCACCATTAAAGAACATAAAATGTCCAGCCTCCTGGCTATCCAGACTTCATAGTCCCTGAATCTCTCTTCGTACACACTGTTTCAGTCAATTTAAAAAAAAAATATATCCACCTAGACTGCACAGGTTCCTGCCTAATTAAACACCATCTTCTATTATCCCTCAGTTGCTGACCTGGTAAGATCTGGACACCTCTTCTTGAGGCCCAGATAGACACTGTCCTAGAATCTCTATCCACACACATTGCTTCTGCATCATCGTGTCTCCAGGTGAAAGGAGACCTTAACTATAGACAGACCCTTGGCCACAAGGGCTTTGCATAGCTGCCAAATCAGGCTGCTGGTCTCCACTAAGATGTGGACAGCTTCATCCCACTCAAAACTCTTTGAATCTCCTGGACTCCAGAACCCAATCCATGGATTGCCCCTTTTCTCCACTCAAAATAGTCATCTTAGAGCCCCTCAACCTGCACCTTTGGTGACCAGCTGCAAAACTGTCACACCAGGTAAATGGTAGCAAGTAAATTGTAAATACACAAGAATTACATTTGATTATTTCTGTAGTAGGCATCCTTTCACTTGTAGTTTTCTACTGACCAATTTATTAGAAAAGCAGTAATTACAGTGAAATGGTATTCAAGGAGTTGAAACATGAATAATAATAATTACCATGCATGCTGATCAAAATTCCTGGCCTCTTGCTGCTGAGGTCCAATGGCCTGAAATTGTAATTTCCCTAAGCCATCCCCAAAAGGTCTGTTGAGTTAGTGAACCTGCCGTGTTAAAATGCCATTTAACCAAAAGTTATTTTTAGAAAGTCAAGCTTTCCTATACACAAAAACAACCTTTATTGAATTACCAGGTGGCCATTTGCATCTCATCTTCTCAAAAACGTATAGATATTCTTTGCTGTTGTGAATGAAAAGTCCTCTTATTTGAAAAGCTGTTTTATATAAAAAGGAATTGTTGCTAATCTGGTGGTCTTCTATTAGCAGAAGTCCTAGGAGATGTTCCCATCTCTTGCCTGTGCTCGACAGGAAAATCATTACTTAGAAAAACAGACACGTGGGTGGTGTGCTACTTTGACTGACAACTGTTAGCTGTAAGAATAGAGAAAGATAAAGCTATGAGCAAGCTGTGAATATTTTCATTTATTTTGTACCAACCTAAATTAAATACAGTTATGAGATAAGGTTAATAAGTTCATCACTATGCAGCATTGTGATTTCGTTTTCTTCCCAATGAGTCGTGATAATCTACAAAGCTGTGAGGAACATTGTAGCTTGTAGCTATAGCTACAGTATATATTCAAGGCTACAAAAAAATGGTGCCAGTCCAAACACTGTATTGGCATGTAGGTAAACCTTACTTCAGTAAAAACATGCTCACTCTCTCTCTCTCTCTCTCTCTCTCTCTGTTTATATATATATATATATATATATATATATATATATATATATATATATACACAGACAGTATATACACTACTGTATATTGCCAAAAGTATTGGGATGCCTGCCTTTACACGCATATGAACATTAATGGCATCCTAGTCTTAGTCTGTGGGGTTCAATATTGAGTTATCCCACCCTTTGCAGCTTTATCAGCTTCATCTTTTCTGGGAAGGCTGTCCACAAGGTTTAAGAGTGTGTCTATGGGAATATTTGACCATTCTTCCAGAAGCGGATTTGTGAGGTCAGGCACTGATGTTGGACAAGAAGGCCTGGCTCCCAGTCTCTGCTTTAATTCACCCCAAAGGTGTTTTATCGGGTTGAGGTTGGGACTTTGTGCAGGACAGTCAAGTTCCTCCACCCCAAACTCGCTCATCCATGTTTGTATGGACCTTTCTTTGTGCACTGGTGTGCAGTCATGTTGGAACAGGAAGGGGCCATCCCCAAACTGTTCCCACAAAGTTGGGAGCATAAAATTGTCCAAAATGTCTTGATATGCTGACACCGTAGGAGTTCCCTTCACTAGAACTAAGGGGCCAAGCCCAACCCCTGAAAAACAACCCCACACCATAATCTGCCCTCCACCAAACTTGACACTTGGCACAATGCAGTCAGGCAAGTTCTGTTCTCCTGGCAAAGCCAAACCAAGACACGTCCATCGGCTTGCCAACAGTGAAGAATGATTCATCACTCCACAGAACACATCTCCACTGCTCTACAGTCCATTGGTGGTGTGCTTTACACCACTGCATCCGACGCTCTGCATTGCACTTGGTGATATAAGGCTTGGATGCAGCTGCTCAGCCATGGAAACCCATTCCATGAAGTTCTCTATGCACTGTTGTTGTGCTAATCTTAAGGGCACAAGACATTTGAAGGTCTTTAGCTGTTGACTCTGCAGACAGTTGGTGCCTTCTGCACACTGTGATCTTCAGCATGCGCTGACCCCACTCTGTCATTTTATGTGGCCTACCACGTGGCTGAGTTTCTCTTGTTCTCAGTTGCTTCCACTTTGTTATAATACCACCAACAGTTGACCATTCAATATTTAGTAGCAAAGAAATTTCATGGATGGACTTATTGCACAGGTGGCAACCTATCACGGTACCACGCTTGAATTCACTGAGCTTCTTAGAGCGACCCATTCTTTCACAAATGTTTGTAGAAGCAGTCTGCATGCCTAAGTGCTTGATTTTTTATACCTGTGGCCATGGAGATGATTGGAACACCTGAATCCAATGGTTTGGAGGGGTGTCCCAATACATTTGGCAGTACAGTGTATATGCATATAAAATGTAACAATGGGAATAGATAATTTTACTAAATTCCTACTAACATTTAGGGCATATTCACTGAAAAGCCATTAAATTGCAGAGCAGATGGAGAAATTCACCAATGCGGCTGCACTGTATTATTGGCTGTGCTAGGGGCAGTATGGTGCACGTTTCAGCGCATCACACAGCTGAGCTCCTGCGTTTCAGCTTGGTGCACTGCAGTATAATGCAGCATGTCAACATTTTACCTCAGCATACAGCAGTGCAGAACTAGACTGTATTTCAGTGTTAATGGGACACATAGGAAACAATTAATTCCTGGGTGTGCCTGCAGTGACAGAAATTTTCAATGTGGTAAAATGTCTGTCACCACAGAAAATGTAATTGGCCCTTTGTTTGATTTGTATGTAGCACTGAGCTGAAGTAAGCCAAGCTGTGTCTATTTGGTAAATTTCCATAGGCGCAGACTGTTATTTTTTTAATTTTCTGCAGAATGTGGTTTAGCATGCTCCACCCGGCTGTGCTTAAACAGTAAACCTTTACAAATGGATACATTTGCTGTGTTTATGGACAGGCAACTTGCCCATTCACACCAGAAGCAATGGGATGCATTTTTGATTGCGCTCCAATTGCACAGACAGTCCAGACTCCAGGTTATCCTATGGGCATTGTTCACACTATTACAGTGCAGTGCAGTGAAAAAAGTACAGAAATCTGCATTTTTCTGCACTGCACATGCACAGAAATGCATGTGCATGCAAAAGCAGAAAAATGCACTGCAATCCAATGCAGTGCACTTAAAAGCCTAAAGAACTAAAAAAAATGACAACTTACAAAAAAATGCACTGCAAATGCATATAATAAAAGAGCTTCAAATGCAATTCTGTGCACATGCAACAATGTTCAGTAAATGCACAGTTTCTGGTGTGAATGGGCCCTAAAATTTACACAAAATAACACTGAACACAGGAAAGTTCAGACCCCGTGCACACTAATATGCAAAAAATAAACAAACTTTATTAGTACCACTGTGAACTGCAGTAATCCACATTCTATTGGTAGAGTTCAGACTGTAACAGTAAAGGATCAGCTCAGAGAAGAATCTAAAAAGTTTACTTAACAATCAGCAAGATACAAAAAATGTTCCACAGAGATAGTGCATAAAAAGTTAGTCAATTGTACTCCTGCTGCTTTAGAACAGACAGAATTCATTATTATTAGGAGAAAGCTGAACTGCCCTGAGTTTGTTTTGAGCAGGGTTTCAGCAAACCTCAAAGCAGTTTGAATGGCAAACCTGAACCCCACTGATATCAATGCGAGACAAATCTGTCAACAATTCTAATTTTCTGGGCATTTTCTGGGAAAAAGGAGTATAAAATACATGTGGGGGAAGGTGGACACTGCCCTGGGGGACATGTACCAATGCAAAAAAAAGTTTTAAATTCCATTAGGCCAACACAGGTGATTTTTTTAAATGCCTAAACTGAAATACTAAAATGCACTATTCTTTTAACCACTTGCTGACTTCGCTATAGCCAAATAGCGGCTACAGTGCAGTCGTCCAGTTTTGGGAGGGCGTCATATGACATCCTCCCAGAACTGCGCCCCCCGGCACTCTCGCTCTTTGTGCGCACCCGGTGCTGTCTGTGATTGCTGTGTCCTCCGGACACAGCTGATTGCATGTCATGGTAAAGGGCCAATCATAGCAGCTGTTTACCACGTGATCAACTGTGTCCAATCACAGATGATCACGATATAAACATACACAGTGTGAGGAAAGCACTGCTGATAACCGGCAAGTGTGAAAGAAGATATCTACGCTGATAATCAGGGCACTGATTATTAGTGTCCTGATTATCAGTGCAGCTCCAACAGTACCCATCATTGCTGCCTATCATTGTCAATCAGTGCCCAGCAGTGATGCCAGTCTATGCCCATCAGTGCTACCAATCTGTGCCCATCAGTGCTGCCAGTCAGTGCCCATCCGTGCTGCCAGTCAGTGCCCATCCGTGCTGCCAGTCAGTGCCCAGAAATGCTGCCAATCAGTGCCCATCAGTGCTGCCAGTTGGTGCCACCTATTATTGCTGCCTATCAGTGCCCTTCAATGCTGTCTATTAGTGCCCATCAGTGCTGCCATCAGTGCCCATCATTGCCGACTATCAGTGCCCATCAGTGCCACATATCATTGCAGCCTCATCATAAAAAATTTCATATGGGTAGAGTGTTGCATGACTGCCCAATTGTCATTCAAAGTGCAACAGCGATGAGAGCTGAAAATTGGCCTAGGCAGGAAGGAGGTAAAAGTGATTGGTAGGAAAGTGGTTAAATAACATGCCTAGGGGGTTCCCTAACCCTGCATGTGAAGGGGCACAACTCTGTAATGTACAGAAAGTGCTACAGCACCAGTGATAATTGCAAATGAAGAAACATCATTACAAGGCTGGCAAATAACATTTTATTCCCCTCTAAAGGTCTGCTATATATTTTGGGAGACCTTTGGAAGGGCCAGTGTGCTGTTTTCTTTGTAAATGTCACTTTTGCTGCAGTACATCCAACAGCAAGCATGAATAAATGTGCACCAAGTCTCGCATAATTCATACCATGCAAATATTTTTTTAAAAATGCATAAGGTCCTCTCAAAAAATCTATACCAGATCCTTGATCTGAACATTCAGCCTGGCTAGGGGAAAGAGTGATGATGCACTCCCCCCTCCTCAACCATACCAGACCACAACATGGGGGGTGCCTTGCTAGGGGCATAGCAAAGCACCTTTTCCTCATACCCCATCTTGAAGAGGACAGGGGGGGATTGGGTGATGTCAGTGGTTGCTAAGGATGCAGCAGGTGAAAGCACCAGTTCTTTCCTTAGCAACCATTGATAGCTGGAAGCTGTTATATTCATCCACACTGAAAGCCCTAAATGCTTGGCATTTGAATAAACATCTGAACAGCTATTGTTTGCTCCAAATTTGTGGTCCAGAGAACACTGGGCTCATCCCTAATTAAGGTGAAGATGCTGAAGAACTAAAAAAATCACTGACAATGAGTGACAGGTTTTCTCCTGATATCTGATGACATGCTCTGGGCAATATGGCAGTATGCAAAGAGACAAATACAGGGTGTCTTTTAAAATCCTGCATTTAAATGTAGCTGACAAAGTGGAAAAGGCTTCTTTATACACTAGAGCAGGGATTAAAATTTCAAGTCCTAAGCTAATAGCCAGGCCTTAGAGTTACTCACCACCAACAAACACACACAGACAGAGACACCTGTACACACACACAGACATGTACATACACACACACAGAAACATGTACACACAAATACATGTACATACACACAGACACATGTACAGATACACACATGTACATACACACAGACACATGTACAATTGTACATGCATACACAGACACACACAAACACACACACATGTACACGTACACACACACACCCATAAAAAGTTGCAGTACTTCGTTGTTCACTCACAGATCCGGGTACTGCACTCTAGGGGGAGGCAGAGAGCACAGCATACACTCCTTGCTTTGCTTTCACTGCACTCAGCTATTGATCAGTCTGACGGCTCCCAGTGCCAATGACAGATCCTGCCCTGCTCAGCAAGACGGCCCTGGGGGACACACTTGCCCCCACCATAATTTCCACTCGCCATTGGCGAGCAGGCGAGTGGAAATTTCAAGCCCTGCACTAGAGAGTAGGTTTTTGATACACTCATACTTTTAAAGTGAGATTGCTTAATTGGAGAAACTCTAATCAATAGGTATCATTAGTCATTTGTTACTACCTGATAAATCACAAAGGGGGGTTTCTTTAGGCTGGAATACTTTTAACCATAAGGTCTTTACCGCTGATCATAATGGGTCAGCCTGGGGCACATAGCCAATGTAAGATGAAAATTAGCTTACATGCATGCTTACTATGCCCCCTTGTATTTTTAAAGTAGAATTCCGGGCAAAAACTCTGTTCCATGTCCTTGCTGTGGATCTCCCACCTTCACCAAATATGTCCTCCCATCTTCTGGTTCACTTAGCAGTTGCTCTGAAATAAGCTGCTGATTTTCAAATAAAACTGGTATTCCCTGTTGTTTCCTTTTTGTAAGACCGGTGGCTGCTATTCTTCCTATTCCCCCAGCCACTAGCCTTGACACATTCCCTCTTTAGTCCTTCCTCCAGGAAGCTGTGATGTATTTCCTTCCTGCTCACTGTAGTAGGAGGAGTCAGACTCCTGGTGTATACCTCCCACCTAGGCAGTGTTCTAAGAATGACAGCTCAGGACACTCTGGGTCTGTCCCGCCTCTCATAGCTTCAGCTAGGAGTCTCTGCACCTCCTCCATCAGTAACAGTGTATATACTAAATATACTAAGGATGCACCCATATATCAGCTACTGAAGAAAGTGTTATTGGCATTTTGCCAATAGGAAAAAAGGTGCTGATAATGGCCATCGAAAATGTGACTTTACGCACGATTCTGCTGCTATTTTACCCACAATTTCGCTATAAGTTTAGCCTTGATTTTGCTGCATTTTACCCCTGATTTTGCCACAATTTTACCCATGATTTTACTGTGATTTTACCTGCAATTTTGCCATGATTTTACTTGTGATTTATACCTGCGATTTTGCAGAGTTTTGACCCACCATTTTTCAGCAATTATATCCACAATTTTATGGCGATTATACTGACTATTTTACCCGTGATTTTGCCTGCGACTTTTCCCTACGATTTTACCTGTGATTTTGCAACAATTTTACCTACAATTTTACCTGGAATTTTTCAGCAATTTTACCCGTGATTTTGCCACAATTTTACTTGTGATTTTGCCACAATTTTACCCTTGATTTCACCATAATTGTACTCGCAATTTCGGGTGCATGTTTAGGGTACATTTTTCATATGCCATGTGAATAAAATTGCATCAAAACCGTAGCACTGGTGTGTTTTCAATGCGTTTCACTGTGTTTTCATCTCACTTCAGGCCTTGTTCACACAAATGCAGTTTGTTTTTTGCAGTGCTTTTCACAGAGCATTTTGTGTTTTTTATAAATACAATGTGAATATGATATCAAACCAAAGAACCCTTAAACCTACTTTAATTCCTAATTAGAAAAAAACTTTCAACCCCTGAAAGTTTGAAATCAAATAAATTAGTCCAAAAAAGAATCTTCCCTCTTTCAACAAATATTCCACCTCTATTAAAACAACAAGACCTCCCCCATATCAGTGATAATTATATACGCAAACTGACAAAAATCATAAAAGTCCAGTGTCTCGGTAATCAATAAGTCAAAAATGTAGAACTTGAAAAAAATTTTTTTCTTGCAATGTTGATTGTGTCCAATGACTTTTGTGAAAAACCTCAAAAATAAAGAAACTCAGAATAGTGCATTAACATAACACAAACAGAGGAAAAAAAAAAAAACAATAAATAAATATATAGGTGTATATATATATATACACATACATGCACACACAAATGTATATCAAAAAAATGTGCACCACTAAGTGAGACAAAGTAGTGAAACACTTGTGAAACCTTCCAAAGAAAATTAATAACACTCGTGCTCAAGAAAATATAAAATCCTGAAGTGATCCACTCAGTGAAAATCCTACCCACGCGTGACACTTCTAGTGAGTAAGGCAAATATACCCTTACCAACAGTAGGAAAACCAGCACCTTTATAGTACAATTTGTAGAAATCCTCCAAAGGAACTTTCTCCTCCTCTCCTCCTTCACTTGTTACTAGAGTAATGCTGTAATACCATCCTCATTCACAAGCCTTGATCACAAATTTGCCAGGCTCCAATGTAATGGAAATTAACCATGACGTAACTCCGTATATATTCAAAGTAGTACCATTTTAATGAATCTGCTTACATTTAAAGTTAATTAGAATTGTGGTTTGGAACAAAGCCCCACTTTATGGGGATTACCAGGCTGTTCACACACGAGGTATCCAGCGATTCCCCCAACAAATATGGCCGCTGTAACACTTCCGGTTCCTGCTCCTTGCGTTTGACGTCACTTCCTCTTGACGCGTTTCGTCATATCCGGGACTTAGTCATAAGAGGCTCTTATGACTAAGTCCCGGATATGACGAAACGCGTCAAGAGGAAGTGACGTCAAACGCAAGGAGCAGGAACCGGAAGTGTTACAGCGGCCATCTTTGTTGGGGGAATCGCTGGATACCTCGTGTGTGAACTGCCTGGTAATCCCCATAAAGTGGGGCTTTGTTCCAAACCACAATTCTAATTAACTTTAAATGTAAGCAGATTCATTAAAATGGTACTACTTTGAATATATACGGAGTTATGTCATGGTTAATTTCCATTACATTGGAGCCTGGCAAATTTGTGATCAAGGCTTGTGAATGAGGATTACAGCATTACTCTAGTAACAAGTGAAGGAGGAGAGGAGGAGAAAGTTCCTTTGGAGGATTTCTACAAATTGTACTATAAAGGCGCTGGTTTTCCTACTGTTGGTAAGGGTATATTTGCCTTACTCACTAGAAGTGTCACGCGTGGGTAGGATTTTCACTGAGTGGATCACTTCAGGATTTTATATTTTCTTGAGCACGAGTGTTATTAATTTTCTTTGGAAGGTTTCACAAGTGTTTCACTACTTGTCTCACTTAGTGGTGCACATTTTTTTGATATACATTTGTGTGTGCATGTATGTGTATATATATATATATATATATATATATACACCTATATATTTATTTATTGTTTTTTTTTCTCTGTTTGTGTTATGTTAATGCACTATTCTGAGTTTCTTTATTTTTGAGGTTTTTCACAAAAGTCATTGGACACAATCAACATTGCAAGAAAAAAAATTTTTTCAAGTTCTACATTTTTGACTTATTGATTACCGAGACACTGGGCTTTTATGATTTTTGTCAGTTTGCGTATATAATTATCACTGATATGGGGGAGGTCTTGGTGTTTTAATAGAGGTGGAATATTTGTTGAAAGAGGGAAGATTCTTTTTTGGACTAATTTATTTCATTTTGTGTTTTTGACACATTTTTGGTGCGTTTTGCTGGTTGCTGGGCAGATTAAAAATGCAAAATGCATAAAAAAAGTAACACGTGTATGTTTTTGAAAGATTTTTGCTGCACTTTCAATGCATTTCAGGCCTGGTTCACACCAATACAGTCTGTGTTTTGTCCGTTTTGCTGTGCTTTTCTTTGCACAATCACAAAGCATTTATCCTGTGGAAAAGTGCACTGCGATCATGGCAAAATGCCCCGAATTTTCAGGTGCCATTGAAATGAATCACATCTGAACACGTGATTGCACATTTTCACATTTTCACAGCGTGTTTTTAAATCGTGGCCAGAATCCAAGCGATTCTGCTCATGATTTGAAATGCCCTAGTGTGAATGAAGCCTTAATCTGCCCAGCAACAAGTTGGCCAAAAACAAAATGTAAAAAACACAAAACACATCAAAAATTTGCATGCAAAACGCACTGAAAAAAGCACGGCAAAATTGGCAAAACACAAATTGCATTGGTATACACCAGGCCTAAAATGCATTGAAAACGCTGTAAAAAAGCTTTAAAAACACACCCTTGTTACATTTTTGATGTGTTTTGCGTTTTTAATCTTCCCAGCAATAAGTTGGCCAAAAACAAATAAAAAAAAAATGCAAAAGGCATAAAAAAAGCATAAAAATTGCACGTGAAAAAACGCAAAACACACTCCAAAAAGCACTGCATAACGGATAAAACGCAAACTGCATTGGTGTGCAGCAAGCCTGAAATGGATTGAAAATGCAGCAAAAATACATTAAAAATACATGCTTCAGTTATTGCTTTTTTTAGTCACATGACCTATGAAAAAAAAAGCAGCCTAAATGTGGTCAAATCAGGGGTAAAATTGCAGGTTCACCATGGCAAAATCCCAGGGAAAATCACAGCAAAATTCTGGGTAAAATCACTTCACAATCGCTGGTAAAATCGTGGCAAAATTTTAGATAAAATTGTGAACAAATTCTGGGCAAAATCACGGCAAAATTCTGAGTAAAATCATGGCAAAATCACGGGTAAAATTGCGGCAAAATTGCAGCAAAATTCCAGGTAAAATCTTGGGTAAATTTGAAGCAAAATCGCTAGTAAAATCATGGCAAAATCATGGGTAAAATTGCAGCTAAATTGCAGGTAAAATCATGACAAAAGTGCAGCAAAATGCATTTGTTGGGCAGAAAAACGTGTCATGATTGTGGCAAAAATGCTCTGCGTTTTCAGGTGCCAATGAAATGAATAGCACCTGAACAGGCAATCATTTGTTTTCACATTTTCACAGGACATTTTTAACTAAAAGGATTATGACGATTCCACCTGTGATTTGGAACGCCCTAGTGTGAATGGAGCCTTATTTTCTGGTGCTTTGTTTGTTGTGTTGTGGCCGGGGATGTGATCACATGGAAGCATACAAGCAGCTGTGGCTGTTATAAAAATAGGAAGAAGAATTCTAAGATTTATTTCCAGCAGACAACAGTGGATTAATAATCTAATTGTTGGCATATTTATTCAGAGTTTAAAAACAGAATATCAGGGAAATGAGCTCCTATTCTATTGTGACCGGAGGGGGAGTGATCACATGTGAGGGTAGCAGTGGCAGCTGGGGAATGTGTGGGCATGTTTTCTGTTGAAGTTGGCAAGTACACATTGTACAGGCCTATTGTACCCATGCACATTCACTGCAATTCCCAAAGGTTGATGGGAAGTGTAGTTTCCTGAGAGGAGAGGATATGATGTCATCCCTGCTGTTACACTTGGCAGAGCAGATGCTGTTATTTTTTGAATTACAGAGATGACTTCCTGAAAATGCAATTAGACTTCTCTCTTCAATGGTAAGGCATTTTGCCTATCCCAGAGTTCCTCTTTAAATGGTCAATGTTTTGACTGAAGTGTATCTTTAATTTGCCAACTGGAGTCCTTAACCATACTCATACTTGATAAACAAGAATTATTTATTTTCTTAGAACATCCAAAGATTTTAACATATGCTTTTTTTTAGGATATTAGTTATTCAGTCTAGAGTGCATGCTGGGCCTTTTTGCAGTAATTTAGTAAAAATGTTCACAAACATCTGCTGAAACACTTTTTGACTGACAGGATGATATTTTCCTGCATTCCAGTTACAGTCCCCTTTATTTACATGTTGGCAGCCTTCATAATCTTCTTTATCTCTTGCCCATAACAGTATATTTTCTTATATGTATACAGCAGACACTTCTTCAACTTCATTTTCGGTTCTGGCTCATTTAACAAATACAATACGAGTAACTCAACTTATGATGTTATCTGTTTTTCAGTCACATACGCTCAGAAAAAAAATGTTCTCCTGTTTTCCAGATGTATTATGGTTTGCTATATTTTCCTTGAAGGAAAAGACACAAAAGATAAAATAAGTAAAATTTAATTTGCATTCTTGCTTTAATAACATCCCTCTGATATATATACATTTTTAAAGCCCCAAACCAGATGAACTATTTATTAAGGGGATCTATCATTAAAGATTAGTGCTTTTATTGGTAATCTCTCTAGAGTCACTGACACAGAGCAAGTACAGAGATAAGGTGGTTTGACATGTTTATTGCTTGTTTAAAGTATGTGATTCAAAAACGCAAGCAGACAAGTGCAGACATCTAGCTTTTCCAGAAGTAGTAATATACTGTACAATGCTCAAAAAAATTAAAGAAACACTTTTTATTAGAGTATAGCATTAAAGTCAATTAAACTCCTGGGATATTGATCTGATTAACTAAGTAGCAGAAGGGGTTGTTAATCAGTTTCAGCTGATTTGGTGTTAATGAAATTAACAACAGGTGCACTAGATGGGCAACAATGAGACGACCCCCAAAACAGGAATGGTTTTACAGGTGGAGGCCACTGACATTTTTTTCCCTACTCATCTTTCTGACTGTTTTTCATTAGTTTTGCATTTGGCTAAGGTCAGTGTCACTACTGGTAGCATGAGGCGATACCTGGACCCTGCAGAGGTTGCACAGGCAGTCCAACTCCTCCAGGATGGCACATCAATACGTGCCATTGTCAGAAGGTTTGCTGACTGTTTTTCACTAGTTTTGCATTTGGCAAGGGTCAGTGTCAACACTAGTATGATGAGATGATACCTGGACCCTACAGAGGTTGCACAGGCAGTCCAATTGCTTCAGGATGACACATCAATACGTGCCGTTACCAGAAGGTTTGCTGTGTCTCCCAGCACAGTCTCAAGAGCATGGAGGAGATTCCAGGAGACAGGCAGTTACTCTAGAAGAGCTGGACAGGGCCATAGAAAGTCCTTAACACATCAGCAGGACAGGTATCTGCTCCTTTGTGCAAGGAGGAAGAGGATGAGCACTGCCAGAGCCCTACAAAATGATCTCCAGCAGGCCACTGGTGTGAATGTCTCTGACCAAACAATCAGAAACTGACTTCATGAGGGCGGCCTGAGGGCCCGACGTCCTCTAGTGGGCCCTGGGCTCACTGCCTGGCACCATAGAGCTTGATTGGCATTTGCCATTGAACACCAGAATTGGCAAGTCCGCCACTGGTGCCCAGTGCTTTTCACAGATGAGAGCAGGTTCACCCTGAGAACATGTGACAGACGTGAAAGAGTCTAGAGAAGTCATGGAGAATGTTATGCTGCCTGTAACATTGTTCAGCATGATGGTTTTGGTGGTGGGTCAGTGATGGTCTGGGGAGGCATATCCATGGAGATGCATAGACCTCTACAGGCTAGACAATGGCACCCTGACTGCCATTAGGCATCGGTATTAAATCCTTGGACCAATTGTCAGACCCTACGCTGGTGCAGTGGGTCCTGGGTTCCGCCTGGTGCATGACAATGCCTCCTCATGTGGCGAGAGTATGCAGGCAGTTCATGGAGGATGAAGGAATTGATACCATTGAATGGCCCCCATGCTTGCCTGACCTAAATCCAATAGAACACCTCTGGGATATCATGTTTCGGTCCATCCAATGCTGCCATATTGCACCTCAGACTGTCCAGAAGCTCAGTGATGCAATGGTCCAGATCTGGGAGGAAATACCCCAGGACTCCATTCGTCATCTCATTTGGCGCATGCTCCAACATTGTCTGGAATGCATACAAGCACGTGGGGGCCATACAAACTACTGAGTACCATTTTGAGTTGCTGCAATGAAATTTCATCAAAATAGACTAGCCTGATGCATCATTATTTCACTTTGATTTGCTGGGTGTTTTTGAACTCGGTCCTGTGCAGGTTATAATTTTCATTTCCATCAAACGATGTGGCATTCTTATGTTCCTAACACATTACCCAGTCCTTATCAGTATAGATATCCAGCATGATGTTTTCCCCATTGAGATCTGATGTGTTTTCAAAGTGTTCCTTTTTTTTTTTGAGCAGTGTAATATTAATCCCAAAATTACTCTCATTACACAGCCACTTTAAGCAGTATTAAAACCAAAATAAACCCCCTCCCCCCCCTTCCTCCATCCCCCCCGATCCCATCCCTAATATAATCCGAAACCACTAGGTTCACATTAGTATATACTTGTCTTGCAATGATATGAAAACATGCCCACATCGTCCCCAGCCAACTGGTATGGAAACATATATTCAGATTATGTATACCTCTACTTAGCACCTCATTCAAATGTGATCTACAATGTTTTTTACGTTGAACTTTATTATATTTGTTTAAAATCCTTTCAATAAAAATCTATTTGAAATAAAACCAAAATAAAAAATGTGTTATATTGCAGCTTACCAATCATTAAATCTGGTGGCTGCATCAGTTTTCCTTTCTTTGATATTTTCCCTCTGTTTTCAGTTGATGATCTAGCCCAGCAATGGGCAAACTACGGCCCGCGGGCCGTATACGGGCCGGCGGACCTTTTAATCCGGCCCGCGGATGTGGCTGTCAAGATGTGTGTAGGCGGGGCAGCGTGACGAACGTGAGGGGAGGGGAGCTAGGCTCCTCTCACAGTCCGCCCTGAAGACCGGAACAGCGCGGGAACACGGCGAGAGGAACGCGCGGAGCAAAGGTAAGTGAATTGACACAGGGGGGACTTGGCTTACTACTTGGGGGGGAATAGTACTGTGGGGGATGAAATGCTATATGAGGGATGAATTAATATGGGGGATGAAATACTATAGGGGGGATGAAACACTATATGACGGATGAATTAATATGGGGGATGAAATACTATATGAGGGATGAATTAATATGGGGGATGAAGTACTATATGAGGGATGAATTAATATGGGGGATGAAATACTATATGAGGGATGAATTAATATGGGGGATGAATTAATATGGGGAATGAATTACTATAGGGGGGATGAATTACTATAGGGGGGGTGAATTACTATATGGGGGATGAATTACTATGGGGGATGAATTACTATATGGGGGATGAATTACTATGGGGGATGAATTACTATATGGGGGATGAATTACTATGGGGGATGAATTACTATATGGGGGATGAATTACTATGGGGGATGAATTACTATATGGGGGATGAATTACTATATGGGGGATGAATTACTATGGGGGATGAATTACTATATGGGGGAATAATTACTATGCTTACTATGGGGGAATATTATTATACTTACTATGGATGACACATACACATCATTCATCTACTCTTGGTCCGGCCCCCGGGTCCAATATATGAACCCATTGCGGCCCTCAAGTCAAAAAGTTTGCCCACCCCTGATCTAGCCAGTAACACACCTCTTGTATTAGTAAGACTTCAATTTGGAGGAATGAGCTCACTACACAACAAACAGCAGCATTGTCAGTCTGGGAGGGATGGGAATGTTACATTTATTAGCATATTTGATTACAATAATAAATTGAATCCAAGCTTCAGCTAATATTTTATAATCAGTTACAGCAAACATTTTTTTTTCCTTTTGGGAAAAAGGTTTTACATGGTGGTAAATGGGATTGTCTTAGTTATTGGCTAAATCACTAGATGAAAATAGAAGAAAGAAAGCCTAAAAATGAATATAATGCAGTCATCACATTTAAGAATTGATAAGCTGCAATATAATAATTGTTTGCTTTTGGGTTTAATACTGAATGTTAAAACATTAAGTAGGAAACCTTCTCAATGAGGACACAAAAAGCAAAAAGTTTACAGAGGTTGTTACCTGTCTCCAGTTCACTTAACCACTTCAATACCAGGCACTTTTACCCCCTTCCTACCCAGGCCAATTTTCAGCTTTCATCGCTTTCACATTTTGAATTGCGTGGTCATGCAACGCTGTGTAAAGTAAATTTATATAATTTTGTTCACACAACTAGAGCTTTCCTTTGCTGGTATTTAATCACCACTTGTTTTTTTTATTTTCTGCTACATTAAAAAAAACAATTATCAAAAAAACACATTTTTCTTTGTCTCTGTGATAATATTTTGCAAACGAATAATTGTTCTTCCTAAATTTAGGCCAATATGTATTCTGCTACATTTCTTTGGTGAAAATAACCCAAATCAGTACTTATTATTTAGACTGTAGGAAAGTTATAGAATCTACAAACTATGGTAAATATCTGGAAATCGATCAATCTAATTTATTGAGGCCAAAAATTATCAGGACAGTACAGATTTCCCCAAAATGACACCTTTTTGCAAGGTATACAGTCCGAGGTATTTAGTAAGAATTTCTTTTTGTACAAACTGTAACAAGTGCAGTACAGCATCATCAATACAATTAGTGTAGATCAGGGACACTGATTAATTAATTACTTCTTTCAATTTTATTTATTTATTTTTTACTTCCTTTTTTAATTTTTTTTACAATTTTTTTTCATAACACACTGTAACCAGAGTAGTATAATGTTACCATAGTAACATTGTTCTACTCTGGGAAAGTGATCGGTATTTTTTTTTACACAGTATAATTGCTTATAGCAAAGAATTTCTTTGCTATAAACAAGCATTTGAATGAAATCAATTAATTCAGGGTTTTTGTTTTGTGATCAGCTGTGAGTGGCCACAGCTAATCACATGACTGGGCTGTGGTTGGCCCAGTCTGTACATGTGATCACTGTGACCAATCACAGCTAGTGACACTAATTGTATACAATGGATGGCATGAAAGGAAGTCAGCCATTGTTTAGAATTGTCATGTGACCTGCTGTGATTCGTCACAGCAGGTCACATGGTACTGGCTATGGGCTGGAACACAAATTTGTCATTGGCTGTGTCCGAGGGACACAGCTGGTGACAGATCTCGCCACAGTGTGGCCCCGTCATATGATGCCCACCCGGATCAATGAGTCTAGCTCAGCTGTAATTTTGCTATTGGCCAGGCTGGAACAGGTTAAAACTAACAAAAAAAAAGGGGGGGCTTTAAAGGATAAGTTCATCTTTGGAACATGTGACATGTTCCACATGTTTTTGGGGTGTTCCAGCATCTGCAGCCTCTCCCTTTGATCCCACCTTACTGTGAGAGCAGGCTGGGGATCTATCCTCCGCACCCGGCATCACAATTTGAAAACAGTGCAGCCATGTGGATCTCCACCCACACAGACCCATTATTCATTCATACTGTCAGCAATTGCTGCTGACAGCTTGTAGTTCTCAGTGAATTACAAGGGCACTGGTGAGGGCTCTCATAGTTCATTGATCTTCCTGCTCTCAAATAACTGCCTGCTCATATGAGGTACAGGCAGACAGTTTTCCTGGGCTATACAGGGCCTACTAGACAGGGTTCTCTCAAAGCTGATATCAGTCACACCCCAGTCAAGGAGTCAAGAAGCAAATTGAGTAATGCGTAGTGCAAGGCCCGCCACATGCTTATGTGTATGGCCAACAAATGCGTAAAAACAATATAGAAGATGCTGCACAGCATAAGGCTTGTAGTGTACCAACTTTCCTATGCTATGTTTTAGACAAAAATAGAGCCTGGGACTACACTGAAGAGATTGTGGGGGTAAAATGATCCTCATTGTTGGTGTTTGTGGCAACAACAGTAGTCAACAGCATTAGTGTTAGGGCTAATGACAACCTCCAGCAATAACCCCTGGAAAGTATTGGTATTTGGGGTAATTATTGTAGTCAAATAGCTTGTCTCACTTATACATAGGGAAAAAACAAGCTGTATTTTATGTATTGCAATTACACCTGTGAAATGAAACAATAGAATGCTGGGGACTTACTGTAATGTCATATAGATTGTAAGTTCGAAAGAGCAGGGCCCTCAAACCGCTCGTGTATTGTATTGTTACTGTATTGTCTCATGTACTGTCCCCCACTTTAATGTACAGCGCTGAGCAAACCCTTTGGTGCTATATAAATACTGTATAATAATAATATAGGGAAACCAGTTTGATATATGCTACTGTATTTCACAATGTATGATATCCACAGCAAGTGTCAAATGGTTTAGAAGAGTGTCAAAACATTATAATGGGACTTACAAAAGGAATAGGGTAGAGATCAACTACAGTAGCTGTCTCCATATCGCTTTGCTTTTTTCATGGTAGTGACCTCGTGACCATATCAACCTTTTCAGCTACATAGGAAAAGTGTTTACGGCTAGGGCTCAGGGGATGCCTTTCAGTGTCTGCTGCTAGAATCAAATGTGGTGGTGGGGATTAAGAGCAAGATTATGGCACAGGCTGTGTGAGGCAGTGCATGATGGAGCAAATGTTTCATAGCATTAGTTCCGTCTTCACAGCAGCCAGGGCTCTGGCTAAAGACAGACATCAGTTGGCTCTGGCTGTGTATGCACTGTGAGTTCACCAGCTGCTGGAGAATAGTTTAATTGCTGCTGTCTTCTAACAATCATGGATGGGAGCAAAACTAGCTAAACAGCAAATTTTCTGTTAGTTAAGCATCAACATGTTTCAGACCATACTCCTGACTAGCCATGTGTTTAAAGGGTAACTGCACTTCCATGGAAAATATAATCTAGCATATACAATTGCTACACAAGCCTTTTTTGTCATTTTATGTTATTAAAAATCACCTTTCCTTTTCAACTTGTAGCACTGTAATTTTCTGTAAATTAATGCAACATGGCAACCTGGAGGTGTTCTGTACACAGCTAGTGTACAGAATTCTTCCAAAAATGCAATTTCCTGCTTGTGTTTTTGGCTCACTGATTGCCCCAGAAGTATGCACTAAGATACAAGTCAGATTTTAGACATCTCCTGCAACATAAATGTAAGAGTGGATAAGATGCTCCCCAAAAGGATATATCACTTTTAAAGGGATGCAGACACTGCAGCTTCCCTCATTGGAACACAGAAAGTACATCTGCTGATTAATAATGAACCATATCTTATTAAAAAAGGAGTATGCGATCTGTCTGGTTAAACAAACAGCTATTTCCTCACAGCAACCAAAGGTAGGAATCTGCTACAAAGTTTGTTAAAATACCTGAAATGTACAATAATCACCCAGGGGGAATTTTTACTTCTTAACAAAAGTGGAGGTACTCTTTAAGGTTTAGTCTGAACACAGGTTGTGACAAGACCTTGGCTGTTTCGACATTCAGACTAACACCCGAATATTTACCCATTTAGCAGGAATTCCAGGTCATGTAAACAAAGGATCCAGGGATAGTTAAAAAAATGGTGCCAGGACTCCGCCCACCCAATTCATACTTGGTCCTTCAGGTATGGTATGATGTTTAGGAGAATCTGCATAAAAATCAAAACCATGGTTCCCCCTTCAACATTACAATCCAAAAAAATGTATACAGTAAAGAAGGACACACGGTTTGTGACCACTCCTTTAATGAAGAAACCCTCCCAAAAAATGTCCTATGATGAATAAACACAGTCAATCATATTACTCAGCTAGGTAGATGCATGTCATTCATGATGCCCTCTACCTGCTGAACCACTAACAGATAACAAATGCTGCCCACCAATGCACATCTGGTCCCATCACTTCACTCCCACTGAATGACAGGTTCAGTGGATCACAGTTCTTAAATAAACTAAGGGGCAGGGTGTCTTAAGTGACATCATTGACCAAATCATAGTTGGTTACTGATGTCATCGGGTTGCCCATGATGTAATTCTCCAAAACATGGTTAAATCCTTATTTGGTCAATGACATCACTCAGGACACCCTTTGTATATATGTCATCAGCCAGACCTGTCCTTTGGGGGAAGTCTACCAACCATGTTGAGGGCATGTGGCCTGGTGTGGTTCAGGAGCACATGCTTGTCCCCTTTTTTTCCTGGACCATAGGCTTTTTTTCTTTATTTTTGCATAGAGTTCCAAAAAGTCGAGTATAGAATTTGAGGGAAACCATATGCCATTTTGTATTTTTGTATAGGTTTTCCCCTAAAATTAATATCAAACCTGAAGGATCTGGAATGAATTAGAAGAATTTTAGAAGAATTTTTTTTAACTATCCCTGGCTCCTTTGTTTACTTGGACAAGGATTTCAGACCATGTAAGTAAATGGGGCTGGTGACTTCACTGAATGTTAAGGACTAGGTAGTGCCTGCACCCATTGGTCTCCTTAATCATTGACAGCAGGAAGCTATCATGTATAATATCAGAAGTAAAATTGTTGTTACCATTCAGCTCCTGCCAAACAAGTAAATATTCAAGTGTTAGTCCAAACACCTGAACAACCAAGGTAGGGTCCAAACTTGTGTTTTGACTGCACCTTAAACCATCCCTCTTTACTCCCACTTTTTTGTGAGATCTGCTCTCCCCTACTAACTCCATACGATTTTGACAAACATTTTGACATAACTGCATCATCAACTTATAGGCATATCCAAATATAGTGAATTCACTGCAAAACCATGTTAGTGCTAAAAACATACCTAGGAGTGAACTAACACAACAAAGAGACAAAGAGTTCTACTAAGGAAACTAAAGCTCCAGACAGGCTATAACAGATTAATAAAGGACAAGGCTAGATTTATGGACCAGATGGGAATTGAGAACAAGGTTTCCAAAGGAGGAAGCACACAACTGCATATCTAGTAATCAGACTTCTAACAGCAAGAGTAGCTCCAAAAGTGTTATAGCAAGGGCTTATGGGAAATGGCTTATATAGACACATCAGAAAGAGAAACAGTGTGCAGGAATTATCATAGGAACAAGATGAATGGCAGAAGAGATAGCCAGCAAGGTTTACAAATATAGAAGTGTGAGAACTAAGAGGGCTGCATAATAAATATGTGAAAAGCATTGCAAGGTAGAAGGAGCAATATAATAGGGGCAAATCCAGATGGATCTTTACCCAAAAATGCTCTATAATTTATTTTGCCGGTTTGAGATCCCAAAGAACACATAGCTGCATTTTTAGCCCTTGTATTTACACTATTAAGTTTTACATATGCCTTTAACTCAATGAAATACATAAACATTAACAATTTAACCTTCCCTGACCCATGCACATTTAGTTTCTGCTCATTCCCAGAAGCCCTAACTGTAGTTAAAACTATTAGTGAAAGCACAACCAAAGCCAGACTGTCTGTCAAATGCTGGTCTGCCATGCTCAGTGATGAAACTGAAATTTCACTTGTTCACCTCCGCTAGAAATCCAGTGTTTTCACTTAAAAAGATATTGCTTTGCCTAAAGTGCTAAGTGCTACAAAACATTTCTGTACTTGCTGAATAGGTGTCATGACATGTAAAAGAGGTGTAAGAAGAGGCCTGCATAGAATATTTCTCCATGGTTCATCTTAAAATGAAAAAGACTATTATAAAAATGTTGCTTTGTCTTCTAATCAAAAAATTTACTTGCTGACTGTCATTGTAAGCATTTAAAATCTGGTGATAGGTTAGGGAAGACTCTTTCCAACACATCTATAGATTGCTAAAAGGTAAAGCATTTTACATGGTACAGTATATTCTAAATCAAATTGGCTCTCTATGGACTCATCTTTTAAACATGCTGACTCTTGTCTTATGTAAACTATAATCAATAAATCTCCTGGGGAGAATCTGTTAGGAATATTAGTGGCAACGCATCTTAAAGACAGACAGCAATTCCTTTTAGCAAACTATATGCAGTTACTATAAATATGGTTAAAAAAATTATTTTAAACCCCATCATTCCTTTAGGGTGATGTTTTATAGATCACAGACTCTGGTCTGAGGAATCCCCTGGAAATCCCTAATCAGTTTCAGGAAAACTGAGCACCTTTGCCAATGTAATTACTTGCTTGTCATCCCCACACATTCATATGTGCATTCATATAGTTGCTGTATTGTATGTATTACATGTAATTATTAAATGCTGGTTGCTGGCTTAATTGATGATTTGGTGGAGCCAGAATTTTCAAACCGCTTATTTACAATTGCATCCTTACAAAAAAAACATTGCTTCAGATTTCTCAAAAAAGTCTGCAATGAAGAGCTGGTGAACAAGTTGTGGTGCACCAAGATTAAGTGAACATGTGTACATTGGCAGTGAACTGAGAAACATTTTCTAGTTATAGGACAATTTGTTGACATTTTAAGGGGCAGTCTAGTGAGCTTTGTTATATATAATGGCTTCTTCTATTTTTTTCGGGAGTCCAGTAGCCAGGGGGCACAGCCAAAACTACTGTCTACAATGACACCCAGTGTGGAGTTTTAGATGTTCTCATTCCATTTTTCACATTCTGCACTGTATATAATAAATTGAAAATGCAACAGTGAGAGTGGAATCTTCTTGTAACTGCTGTGGTAGTTGCACAGACATGAATCAAAGTTTTCAGTGCAAAGGATTTAAGTCAAAGGATGAAGCCAAATATTTCATTCTAGAGTCTCCAAATGATAAAAAAAAACATTAGTTTGAGCAACTCTTTGGCATCCATCAAAAGCTAAAATATAAATTTTGGCTGTATACTCCTCTAGTCATAGTCTAGTTTATATGCATTTGCAAAAGTATGGTGTCAAGTCAGATGTGTATATTCTCTTTCATTATTTAATATGTATAAAAGAGCCCCCACCACCACACACACACTTTTGAAAACTAGGGGACTAATGTACCAATAAGAAACTTACAGTATTATCAAATTAATTAAGTTGTGCATGCTATGAATATATATAAACTTCAGAAAAAAAAAACAAGAAAGTATAGCACTTATGTGACTGTACTGACCCTGGCATTTGAAATCCCAGTTTCAGAAAATAAAGTAAAAGTGATAAACAAAATGAAAGAATGTTGACAGAATAATTATAATAGAACTGAGTGCTCCCCTTTCCTCCTTTACCCTACAATTGCTTTCACTTTTCATACAGGTGACACAGTTGAAGGCAAAACAAAAATAAACTTTGCAATCTTTAACAATACACAGAGTGTTTATGCAAAATGTATTTCTGCATTTATTTTATTATTGATCAATGTACTATGTTTCTTTATCGTACATCACGTGACACAGAGCAGGCTATTCATGACTATGTGGCTTATAGGCCACCTATAGATGAATGGACACTGGCTGGCCAATCAAAGAGGAGGTCCTCCCCTATATAACCCCTCATATACAGGAAGTTTTTTCTCCAGTATATGTAAGGTGGCTGGTCACTGAAAGTGTTGCTGTGCTCTTGGAGCATACCTGAAAGTACAGAACAGTTCCATTAGAGAATCAGGGACTTTAATCTGATCCATTTGGAAGGTTATGAGCTAAAATAGATAGTACCCAAACCTCTCTGGATAAGGAGAATAATCCTTGAGGTTTTGCCTGTAACGCAGCCTTACGGCACTGGACCCCATGCAGATGGAACCCTGTGCAGTTTTAAATCTGACCAAGGTGCTTTCAGCGGGGTGCTATTTGGATCCAAGGCAGTAGATCCTCAGCATGAGGACTGAGTCCTTGATGGTCTGTATGACAATGCCTGCTGTGATGGGTGAAGGTTTGTGCCTGACGTTGGTCAGGGACCTGCGGTGGGACTGGTAAGATCTCTTGTTTTTTTCTCTCTGTAAAGAGAAACAAACAAAGCTCCAAATTGGAGGGAAAGGGAGAGGTATTGTGACTGAGTTTCCACTAGGGGGAGTGCTCACTGTTGTTCCCGAGATATGTTTTGTTTTCGGCCCCTAGAGGGAGTGCGGCCAGAAACAGAAGTTGGCCATATTTTGTTTATCTGGAGGCCAGGACACATGTGGGCTGCTGCTGCTGAGAGATCTCCTGTGGCCAGGACACAGAACAGGCTATTCTGTAGGACCACGTGAGTACTCCTCTGAGGGGAAAGCATGGACCAGTCAGTCAGGACACATAAGGCAGCATTTGCATTGAGTGTTTTTACTTCAGTACACTACTTGCATAGATGTATCATTGTGATCTGTGTTACTAGTAGAGGTGCACAGGTTTGCGCTATCTGAAGTGTTGTCTTCCAGAAATCGGAGTGGGGGAGGTGCAGAAGGAAAGGGCACTAATGTACCACTACCAGATCCTGAGGAACCTAGCTGAAGGTCTGCTGTAATATCCTCTCCTGACAGGCCAGAAGCAACTGGGCAGTCTGTGCCGCTGCGTCTATCTGGCATTGTGGCTACTGCTGGGGCTTCTGCCTCAGCATATGTAACCAAGGATGATCTTGCTTCAGTCTTAGCGGGTTTAGAATATAATATCACTGGGATGATTGCATCAGTTTCTCAGGGGAGTAAGAAGCAGGATAGATCCCGGTCTCTAGACCCACCAATCCTGGAGCGGGAATAGGTGGAGCCTAAGGATGAGTAAGAGCTGGAGGAAGGTCAGGCAGTAGAATTTCTGTCTGAGGAGTCACAGCCTGAGGAGAAGCAGGAGGTCTCTGCCTCCCAGTCTCATGTTTAGTCCAAGACCTTATTGATATGGTACGGTCTGGATTCAGGCTACCTTCGATAGAAACCTCTAAGGTTACTTATTCTTCCCTGGGCTCTTTGAAGCCTTCACAAAGTACTCAGGCCTTTCTGGTGTATCCTCTTCTAAAGGAAATTATGTATGCTGACTGGGACTACCCAGACAGAGTTTTTGTGCCACCAAATATGTGTTCTGTTTTGTACCCCATGGAACAAAAGTTTGTTAAGAAATGGGGGTTGCCTGTAGTGAATTCAGTTGTTTCCTCCCTGAATAAATCTACATATCCTGTAGAAAAAGTACAGGTTTTCAAGGACACAGCAGATAAGAAGATGGAGTCTCTTCCTAAGGCCTTCTTCTTCCTGGCAGGTTCTGCCGTACAGCCGGCTGTGGCAGCTATTGGCATTTGCCTGAGTCTTTCTGACCTTGTCAAGCAATGGATTGTATGACCATCTGTGCAGGGGGAATGCTCAGCTGAGGATTTGGAGGATGTTCCATGTACTTTGTGTTTTGCGGTTGATGCTCTTAAGGATTTAATTCAGCAAATTTCTCGCTTGGCCTTCTTATCAGTGCACATGCACAGGGTTTTGTGGCTGAAGAGTTGGTCAGTAGAACTGCCATGCAAAAAATTGTTGGCAAGTTTTCCCTTTCATTGGGAATGGCTGTTTGGGAAAGATTTGGACAAATATATCAAAAAGATTTCAGGATGTAAAAGTACTTTTCTACCCTCTAAGAGGAAATTCAAACACCCTTCGTTTAAGGTTTCAGGGGCTTCGGTTGCTGTTCCTTTATCTACCAGGCAGTTGTTTCACCACTCACAGGTCCCAGACTCCAGGGGTAGATCTCAGAATCAAAACCTAAGGATGCCCTGGGTACAAAAGTCGTCTAATACAGATCCAAAGTCTGGAAGATAGGTCACCAATTGTGAGAAGGTACCACTCACAGAACAGGATGCTGTTCCAGGGACATCTGAGGTGGCATCCTGTTCTGTGAGTGGTACCTTCTCACAGTTGGTGACCTATCTTCCAGCAGAGCAGCCCACAGGATTCCTCTCTACTGCCTCCTGCACCCTGGTCTGGAGGTATCTGTTTCCTCAGCAGTAAGCCAATTTTATTGACCACATTCACACATTTGGGCTATACTACCCACTTTTTCCTTCATTTACATTGGATGTATGACTATGAACAATGGTTTTAATTCCCTTCAAGTGGATAATAAAATCCTTCTTTTTTTTATTCTGGATGACATTGTCATCATCCTTGCTAATTTTTAATACTTTACTAGTCACTATTAATTTGGCTCTATACCAATAGCGCTCAGTATCAGCTACTATTCTATTCAAAGAGATCAAGGTCAGAATGCATAAGTGTAAGGAAGGCCATCAGCTGGATATCCATCCTGACAGGGAGCATACTGTATACAAGGGCATATCAACTGCGAGGCAAACAAGGCGATTTCTTAGGGCAGCAATATTTAGGGGGGCAGAACCCCCCTCCTGAAGGAGGGACCTTTTGAGCAGTAGCGGACAGCAGGAAGATCAATGTGGGGGAGGGCAGTTGCAGAGCGACGATCGTGCACCTCTCCCCCCAGCAGCTGACGAGCCAGGACCAGAGGAATACCTGGAGCAGGGAGAGAAGCAATGAAAGAGCACAAAGGAGGTGAGCTATGTTGTCTTCTGTGGGCTCTCCCTCCTATCATCCATCCAGCAGATTACACTGACATCGTATGGGACTGCACACACCTTCCCCCCTTCCTGGTGCACAGAGATCAGCAGCCCTTGGAGAGGGGGTAGGGGTGGATGTGGTCCCATAGGATCTGAGGAAGAGGGGGGAGAGGGGGGGAAGAGAAAGAAAGGGGAGAGAGAGAGGGAGAAGGAGAGAGAAGAGAGAGGGAAAGGGAAGAGAGAGAGAGGGAGAAGAGGGAGAGGGAAGAGAGGGAGAAGGAGAGAGAGGGGGGAGAGAAGAGGGAGGGTGGGAGAGAGAGAGGGAAGAAAGAGAGAAGAGGGAGGGAGGGAGAGAGAGAGGGAGGAAAGGGAAGAGAGAGAGGGAAGAGAGGGAGGAAAGACGGGGGGGGGGAAGAGAGAGAGATGGAAGAAAGAGAGAGAGAAAGGAAAGAGAGGGAGGGAGGGAAGAGAGAGGGAGGGAGGGAGGGAAGAGAGGGAAGAGGGAGACGTGGATAACGAGAGAGAGGGAAGAGAGAGGGGGGATAAAGAGAGAGAGAGGGAAGAGAGAGAGAGAGAGAGAGAGGATATCATTGTATTATACCATTGATAAAGAATAATAAAAAAGTGACCAGCTCATTCAGTTGTAATTCTGATCATTATTTTAATATAAAGGAACAGTTACATGTGCTGGACATAAAGTAGGCATCTATCATGGTTTATTTATTCATGTATTTATGTATTTTGTAGGGTGGAAGGGTTGCTTATTTAAATTATTTAAGTTTAAATTGAAACAAATGAACAATAAAAATAGATATGTGACTCTGCAGGTCTGTGAAATTCTGCAAACCTGATTTTATACCTGTGCTTTATTCCATGCTCCCATAAAAAAGGTAATTCATAAAATGCACACGTATCCCAGCTTATTTACAGTAATTGCTCCTTTCATCCACACGGACTTCTGCAGGGGAACTTTACAGCAACAGGCTTACCTACTCAAATACATATTGACAGTGTTCAGTAAATGCACCCTTGGTACACATACAGAGAAAGAAAGATAATTATATATCCACAACACTAGATGGCTCTGTGTGATCACTGATGAATCAAGGAACTGCTGCAGTTCAGTCCACATGTTAGAAACAAATGAATATGAAAAATCCACATGGCCAGCGGTTTGTCTGATCCATATTTGTGATTCTGCTTTGCTGTCTTGTGTTTTTCTTACTTTATTGATTTTTTTAAAATGCTACTATTATTCAAAATACTGCATTTTAATAAATGAACTGATTACCTTACATAGATGTGGATAATACTAATGGTCCCCAACTGTGACAAAGTAAATTGTGAATCTTAGTAAAGTTCACTAATTCTATAGCCATAGCTTTGCTTCTTCAAATTTAACTCTAGATTTTGTTTTCTTATTTTTAACTGAAAGAGAAACACGTGTGAAGCAAAGAAGAAAGAACGTTGTGTGAATTTAGTTCATATATTTTATTTAAACTCTTAGCATCGTGTGAATGGTAAGGTGTTCATTGGATTGAGTCTTTTGGGTCAGCTAATGTCAAATCCAATCTGCAGATATTCACTAATCATTCTGATCCAAATCAGATCTTGTTGTGTGCCTACAGTTAGCTTACAGGTTTTGTAATGTATTTTTTATTTCTTTTAAATGTTAGCATTTACAGGGGCTAATATTAAGACCCATATTCACTTAATTTGGAATATTAGTCAAAAAATACAATTTTACATCTAGGTGCATTCGGCACAGAAAATACAGGCAACTAATATTAAAAAAACACAGGCAACTGATAATATTAATAACTATTTTAAAACAAATATCTCATTATTTCTGTTCTCCTAATTTAAATAGTAAAATTATTCATTGAAAGGCATGACATTTGAATTTATATGAACTAAGTAGACTTATTTTACTTAGGAAACATATTTGAGTGTAATAATAGTGTCCTTCTTAGAGTGCGTTCTCCTAGCAGACATTGGGGGAGATTTACTAAAGCTGGACAGTGCAAAATCTGGTGCAACTGTGCATAGTAGCCAATCAGCTTCTAACGTCATCTTGTTCAATTAGAGTTGAGTTCCACCTAAAGGGCAAGCTCTGCTTGTCTGCCTTCTCCATCCTCTGCTGCCATATTTGACACCTTTTGGGGGGAAGGGGAGCAGGTACCTGGTTTGGATAGGTACCCTCTCCTGCTGCTGGCTCAGTTTGCTGTGGCAACTGACCCAGAAGTTCGGTCTCCCTCCTTCCTCCCGTAACCTTCTGGGACACTTCACAGGTCCCAGAAGACTGTGGCCCATTCAAAAAGTGCAGCACTTTGTGCATGCACAGTAGGAGACCAGCTATGAAGCCAAAAAGGCTTCACTGCCAGTTTCCCTTAGTCAAGATGGCAGTGCCAGAACCCAACAGCCGATTGAAGAAATGGCTCAGATGAGGAAACCGCTAGATGCTTGGAGAGGCAAGTGTCCTAATATTAAAAGTCAGCAGCAACAGTATTTGTAGCTGCTGTCTTTTAATTTTTTTTTTGGTGGGGGGGAGGTGCAGAATGAGTCTTTAAGCTTCAGAAAAAACTTGGAAGCTGATTGGTTGCTATGCAGAGCTGCACCAGATTTTGCACTCTCCAGTTTTAGTAAATCAACCCTTCTGCAACATGTTTATATTCAGCAAGGAAACAATGCTAAAGCTGGATAGTGCTCACAAAATACTTTGATGCTTTTAACTACATCCCAGCTCACATGCATTTCTGATTTGATTGACAAATGTGTGTATTCCTGCTTTCTAAGAATATGCCTCAGTGAACCACAGATAAAATATTTTATCAACAGATCTTATTGAGAATTTAGTTTATACCTCTATTTCACCTTGACAAAAAGTGATTAATGTATCTAGCAAATCTTTCAAAGAGCTAGAGAAGTCAATAATTTTAATTACAAACCACAACTATCAGCACTATTTTCTACAAAGACGACTGCCTAAGTCGTCAGAAAAGCCAAGAAAAATGATTGCACACGCTCTAAATGTACTTGGGCGAATTGCTATATGAACCCAAATGAATCTCCTGCTAGGAAACAATGACAGTGCTTTACAGGTATTTACAGGTATTTCTTGAAATCCAGTAAAAAATTAACAAAACCATCTTTTAAGATTGCCAGAAAAAAAATGTATTCAGTTCAAGAGGCTAATGAACTGTCTAGTGGGAAATTATGATACAAGTTTAGATTTAAAGATGACATCAACATGCACCTGGATAATCATGAGTTCATCAAAAGCATGAGAAGTAGAGCTTTGGTGGATTTCAGCACCACTGTGCAGTGGACAGGGCCATCTCAGATCAACTAAATTGTAGCTTGTAATGAATCAGATATTTTCCAATGAAGTTCAAAAGTCTGTATAAGCTGTTTTATGACAGAATTAAATCTTTTATCAAAATAATTCTCACGCACAGGACATTCAATGCACTTCTATTAAAAAGCAAGGTATATTGTGATTGCTTGTTATAAGTTACTGCACTCTACAAAGCTTTGGGGTGCCCAGTTAATAATTCTAAAATGCATTATTAGAAGCAACAGAAATTATACATTGACTCTTTACTTACCTAAGATATTTCCAATAAGAGCAATAATAAATACTGCAATATATCCAGCAATAAGGACCCATTCATATTCCTTTGGGTGTAGATATTCCCTCCAAAGAAAGTGCAGAAACTCATCATCATAATCAGAAGATAGGTTCAGAAGTGGTTCCTGTGTTACATTTGTTTCCAGTGTAGATCGATTCCTAAAAAGATAATCATCAACTTTAGTTCCTGGCATTCTTCCAGCGTGTGATCGCTTCCGATAGAACGCATAAAGAGCTATAAATTCCAGTGGACGAATCAACTTATATTGGTGCACACAAAAGCATCCTTTTATGGATATCAGAATCCATGTCAAAACAAAATGCTGCAGAAGTAGGATTGTGCTCAAAGTTAAAGACACATAACTCTTTTGCTGTAGTTTCCCTTTACAGATATCATTACTTTACTTAACATTTTTATCCCTTTGCCTTGAATGAAACAGCATAAGCACAGAGGGAGAATAGAATAGCGTGCTTCAATCTCAGTGTTTGAATCCATGTCAATGGGTCCTGTGCAGAAGTGCTCACTCCCCCTGCAGTCCCTCCCCCTCCATCCTTACGGTTTAGAGCTTGGCTGCCTGTTGTATGCTACACAATAAAGATCATTGATTCTCTCTATGAATGGTATAATTCATGCTAGCAGCTAAATTCTGCTGCAATCATTGTGCAATTAATTTCCCATCCAGGTTAGCTAATCAGTAACTCATTTCTAATAACTGTTTAACCTAATCTGTTCGAAGGGTTGTTTTTTCCAGGTTCAGCTCTATGACAACTACTCTGTTCCTGCTTCAAAAACTGCTGCCAGTCCACTCCTGCTCCTTGATTTGTGTGCTGCAGACTGCAGAGAACTTAGGGAGTGTGCCCGTGATACGGCTGTTTCTGACTGGGAGCTCTGATAGGTTGAGCAGAGATTTAGTTTTTTTGCCCTCAAAAGCTAGTTAGAATTACCTGAAATTTGCTGTAGTGTTATTGTCAAAGGTAAAATGTAGAAAAGAAATCACTGACATGTAATGTAGTGGACTTTACTAATGTGCGCAAAGTATAACAAGCTTTTAGTATACATGTATGAACTCACTTAAAGAACAAGATACAGCTGATCTTCAAAAGATAGTTTAATAAAGTACCTTGTTTAGTGTAAAGTGGAACCTTGACAAATTACTGAAGGTGAGAATGGCAGCTGTTTAAAGCTACTAAGTCATTTCTGTCAATATACCTTGCCATTCAGCTGTGGTTCTATCTGTCAGTCATACTGCACCACAGGACACAATAGTGACATAAGGGCTGATGGGAAGAACCA
>NW_028320715.1:0-85394 GCF_062004578.1 Staurois parvus
ACTCAGTCTATATCTGTGATAGCAAGCATAGCGATCTCCCCCCCTTCCAGCACATATGTCCAATCCAGAAGATGCACTGAGGTGGCTTCCATGCATGCATACAACATTCCAGACATTCCGCAACAATTCCCGCATCCGGAATCTGCTCCTGACACCTAAAACTTCCCGTCATATACAGATCACTACCTGGCAGTACAGCTGGAGCGGTTTCTGATTGGCTGACCAAACACAGTTGATCAACAAGACCCAACTTGTAATAACGAAGTAAGAAGGTTACTATATAGTGTTTAACAGGCAAACATGGCGCCCTGCCAATACCATTCCCCAGGAAGACCCATCAAGCCCAATTACCATCATGAGATACTTGAGGGAAGGTATTCAATGGCACCAAATTCTATTTTTTCTTACAAAGATAGTAACAGAGGGACATACAATTGCATAGTTAGTCTGGCTGGAAAAAAAAAAAAAAAAAGTTATAATCCGACACCCACAGTTGATCCAGAGGAAGGCAAAAAAACCCAGCAAAGCACGATCCAATTTTCTCCTGCAGGGAAAAAAAAAAAAAATTCCTCCCTGATCCCCCGAGAGGCAATCGGATATTCCCTGGATCACCTTTCCCTATAAATGTTATATCCAGTTATATTCTGTGTATCCAAGAAAGAATCCAGGACTTTCCTACAGCAATCCACTGAGCTGGCCACAACCAACTCTGGAGGGAGTCTATTCCACATTCTCACAGCTCTTACTGTGGAGAAACCTTTCTGTGTTTGGAGATGACATTTCTTTTCTTCCAGATGTAAAGAGTGCCCCCTTGTCCAACCTCCGAAGCTAGGCCATCCACTTGGTCACTGAGCAGCTTATGCCCGCCCTGGGCATTCTACTACCTCCACCTACCTTGTCATTAGTGTGCCCAACTTTTATTTCTCTTTACTTTACACTTTTGTCATTGGCTACGGTGTCACAAATACAGCCTTCCAGCCAACTGCTGAGGGAACCAAATTTGTGGGATTACAGAAAAGGCCTTACCAGCCTCAGATCGTCACCATCTTGTGCATAGGATTTGTGTGTATGTATTCCCATGGACTGAAATTGTGCTTTTGCTGTTCTGTGAGCCAAGAAATCCTTCATTAACAATGTTATTGGAACAGAAAAAATTAAAAAGATGTAAATATACACATTGTTCAGATTACAGGACTGGCTGACCTTTCCAGAGCCCCCCCCAACCCCTACAGCTCCCAGAGCCCCCAACCCCTACAGCTCCCAGAGCCCCCACCAACTCCCACAGCTCCCAGTGCCCACCAGCCCCTACAGAGCTCCCACCAGCCCCTACAGAGCTCCCACCAGCCCCTACAGAGCTCCCAGAGCCCCCACCAGCCCCTACAGAGCTCCCACCAGCCCCTACAGCTCCCAGTGCCCCCACCAGCCCCTACAGATCCCAGAGCCCCCACAGCTCCCAGAGCCCCCACCAACCCCTACAGCTCCCAGAGCCCCCACCAACCCCTACAGCTCCCAGAGCCCCCACCAACCCCTACAGCTCCCAGAGCCCCCACCAACCCCTACAGCTCCCAGAGCCCCCACCAACCCCTACAGCTCCCAGAGCCCCCACCAACCCCTACAGCTCCCAGATACATCCAAATATATATGTGGAAAGTGAAAAATTGTAATAAACCCACACTGTAAAGAAGCAGCAGACAAAGTCGGGAGGACACGGCTTGTAATAATCAAGGCAGTTTATTGCTTAATATTAATAAAACAGGACTGGCTTCAGTCAATATTCGTCCTTAATAGAAACATATTACACAGGAATTTTAAAACTGTACAATAAGCGGCTCCAGAATGGCAGCACCAAGTATGGCGCCTCGGGGGGGGGGGGGGGGTTGGGGCAGATACTGAGGGCCGAGCTGGCATCACCCAACCAGAAGCTTCATTGATTTGCTATTGTTGGCCTGAAATACGAAAAAAGGTGACCGACTGGCGATTTCAAATGGGAAAGACCAGCATTCGTTTCTCCATTTTGAGGCTTTTTATAAAAAAAAAAAAATAAGAAAAAAAAAGGTTACAGTGACAAGCGTACATATTTACCCCAGCAGTACATGACAGCCCATTTAAAAAGGCCAACTCCACCCAATCCAAAGGCCAAGGTCACCCAAAAAAAAGGCCAACTCCACCCAATCCAAAGGCCAAGGTCACCCAAAATTAAACTGCTGGCAAGTTAGGCCAAATGCTGGCGTTTCATCGTCTCCGACTCCAACTGAAAGATATATTAACCGGAATACATCAAACGGCCTACATGGGCCACTTTGAACCCAAAGGGTGGTTGGCGACAGCTCCCCCTGATGGACTCCCCACAGACCTTAAACTGACCACTCAATTATGGCCTTTTAAGAGGAAGCACTGGGGATCTATGGGGGAGATTTGCTAAACCTGGAGAGTGTAAAATCTGGAGCAGCTGTACATGGGAGCCAATCAGCTTCTCACTTCAGCTTGTTAAATGAAGCTTTGACAATCAAATCTGGAAGTGGATGGCTCCCATGCACAGCTGGACCAGATTTTGCACTCTCCACTTTTCGCAAATCAACCCCTAATGAGTCTTTCCAAAAAAGGCCAGCCCGTGATGCATGAAGCCCAGCCAAGAAACAGTTCTCGGTGGAGCTGACCTTCAAGAAATACAATTGGAGAAAAATAGGTGGGAAGACCTATAAATCCAGTCATTGATGCTCAGCTCGTCCTCTCAATATAAAAATAAAGCTTTTTACAGATGTTCGCTCTCTGGTACAAGACTGAAAAGGGACAAAAAACACATTAAAAAAGACAAACTATTTATAAATGCAGCGAGTAAAGTACAGGGGGCGCTGTACACAGGGAGCCGTCATTTGAGAGAATTCCTCTTCCTGGAGATCTGCTGGCTGGCCTGTTCTTCCAGCTGCATCGCCGTACGCAGGGATGACACGCTCTCTGTGAACAAAAAAAATAAAGTACATCTCCGGGACAATATAAAATCAAAACCCAACATGGATGCATGCTCAGTGAGAACAGCCATTTTTTCTTTTACTTGCATGTGCCTATCCCGCCAGTTCCTGGGTAGGATAGTTCCAGCAGAAGAACAAGGTTTGCTGGCCAATCCTAAACCCTCCCCCTTTCCAGTGCCAATGGTATTAAAAGGAAGCTGGGACTGAAAGCCTGCATTCCAGTCACTGGAGCCCAGTCACTGGAGCCCAGTCACTGGAGCCCAGTCACTGGAGCCCAGTCACTGGAGCCCAGTCACTGGAGCCCAGTCACTGGAGCCCAGTCACTGGAGCCCAGTCACTGGAGCCCAGTCACTGGAGCCCAGTCACTGGAGCCCAGTCACTGGAGCCCAGTCACTGGAGCCCAGTCACTGGAGCCCAGTCCGACCCATTTCACCCAAAAACAGCTGAATGGTGAAATTCCATTTGGTTAAAACCTGTTCACAAGTCTGCCCAGATCACACCTCAGTTGATCTCGTCCTGGAACGATAAAGCTTTGTGAAGGCTGTCATGGTTTAATGTACGGCTTGTCCAGTCAATGCCTAGAGCTGGCCATCATAAACAGATCCTCCCACCCTCACTAGAGCCCATCTTGGGAGGAGAGGGATTGCTGTTGCATGTCAATGTCATTTAGGTCCTGCCTGCATAGAATGGTTCATGGGGGGGCTTAGTCATGTGACCACATTGAACCCTGAAATAAGATGTGCCCAGTTTACTTTGCTGCCCGCTCAAGCTGAGCTTGCGAGTTCAGTATAAGGCTACATGCACACAGCCGCAGGCATTTTACGGATTGTGGTTTTTCTGAGGGGAAAAAAAAAAAAAAAAAAAAAAGAAGGTTCTTATATAAAGTGTTGAGTAAAATGCTTGTGATTGGCTACATATGTAGCACCTCCTAGAAAAGGTTTACAGAGAGGTTCAGATAAACCTACTTCTTTAGTTCCTCGGTTTTCATTGGTGTGGGATTATTTTTGGCTGTTCTCGGGTCTCAATAGTTGCAGGCTCCACGGCTTCCCCCTGCCTTCCTGGTCAGAAGAGGCAGGCTCTTCTCAAAACAAGGGGAGGGGCCTGAACATGGCACCGTGAGGCGCAGGAGCTCCAGACGCCCGCAAGGCATGACGGATAGAGGGTTCCCGTTTGCCTGGGACTTTGGCTGGTGTGGTGTCAGATGGCTGTGGGGCTTCTGTGGGCAGGCGGCCCTCATGGTGTTCGGCGGCGTCAAGGGGGCCCTGTCTGTTTGGGGTGCTGGGGCGGGGGCCAGTGGGCTGCATCTGAGGAGATGGGGATGACCTGAGAGCCCAGGTGACAACCTATGTGACTGTGTGAGTGACAGGAAACCTTAAAAGTCTGGCAGAGCGGTGAGGCTCAGATGGGGAAGAGGCAGGGCAGGGCCCCGGGGGAAGAGGCAGGGCAGGGCACCCCGTTTTGAGACTGTGCTCTTAGGTGACCCTGAGCTACCCCAGGCTACCTGAGGTTGAGAGACCCCCCCCCCCCCCCCCATTTACACTGCAGGAAATTCAGTACGGCGGTCTCGACTGCAACCAAAAAGTGTGAACTGGGACAGTACGAGTCTAACCTGCTGGAGGGTGTTGGGGAGTTGCCGTGGGTAATGGCAGGACATTTAAATATTTGTAGTTTACATTGTATGTGTTGCAATCTAAAGTATACCTGAGCGGGGGGGGGGGGTCTTTGGTTGGTCAGAGGATTGTATTGGGGGGGCACACAGTGGTTGACTGAATATTTCAAATTACTCCCAAAGTACCACAGTGGGGGTTGTAAGGGTCATCAGTAGGAAAGGAAAGACTTCCCCTGGGCACGATAACATAGTATTTGTGTCTCAATGGATAACCCAGTGACAAATTCTAAAGCGAGTGCGCGTCCTGCACGCTCCCAGCACATGTCGGTGCCTCACGGAAAGCTCCCGATCTCCCCTTGCGATCGAGACCATTTCCAATCATGCAACGCCGATGGGTGGGGTTTTAGGGTCATGTGACCGCTGTGATTTGTCATCACATGACCCTAAAACCCCGCCCCTCAGCGGTGGAAACCCCTTAAAGGGCCGGGAGGCGCCGGCATGAAGAGGTTAAAACCCCAAGACCTTCCTCGCCTGGTCACCGAGTTGTGGGTCTGTCTGAGGTATTGTGTGCCTGGTTACCTGTACACCAAATTGGAAAGAACCTGGAACAAACCAGCGGAGCCCTTCAGGCGGTACACAAAATTTCAGTTCTAGATCCTCCTGCTGTTTTTTTTTCAATTCCAGAATGCAACTTTTGCATTTATAGATCCAGATCTGAACTCCTGTATGCATGTCCCGATTGGGAACAAAACACCCGCATTCAGGTCCATAAACAAAAAAAAAAAGGATTTTAATTTGCCTTTTTGTGCGCGTCGCCCAAAACATTGCCACACAACCACTTGATGACCAGACCCCCCCCCCCCCCCCCCAGCCTTCCATGGCTCTCCTGTCCCACCAGCTGACCATAGGAGGTCATTAGAGACCAGAACAGCTCCAATCATCGCTACGATCTAGACAACCTGAAGCGATGAGCATTCCTTCCTTTCGAGTTACCGGATGTAAACAGTGAGCAAAAGTATCAGGACCCGGTGATTGGACGCTGCTGCGGGGACAGACGGAATTGTTCCTTGCAATATTCCTGCCCCATGTCCAATATTGGTAAATATTCCCCCATGATGAGGGAAATTCCAGTCACAATGAGCACTTACCACCTAATGCAATGAGGGCCTTGGAGCTCTCCTGGATGAGATATTCCGCTTGCATTACAAAACTCTCCATGTCGTAGTCTGGCTGCTCCGTCATCTCCAGCAGGTTGGACCATTCCGGGGCTCTCTGCAATGACAGCGCAGCACCATGAACTCCAGAGAGCTTTAGGGCCGTGTGACGCGAGTCACTTTGGGTGGGGGGAACACAGCTCAGTTTGGAGGGGGGGGGGGGTTAGGATATCCCGTCTCAGCTCCGCATATCCCTCTTATGGGTAAGTCACCCTGTGCCTGTTAGGGGTACAGGGTGATCTGTCCTAATATTGGGGTGGGGGTTGTGGATTGTTTAATGCCATGTGGTTGCATCCCATTGTTCTATTGTGTCTTGCTTGGGAAAAAATTATGTGATGTGTGTACTGGCTTGGTGGGGGGGGGGGTTCCGGCAGCCTTCCCCCCTGATGGGACTGTCTGCTGTTGTGTCTCTTGTTACTGGGTGTGGATTGCCCCGCCCTGTGTCATTATGCAGGGAAGTGGATGGTTCCCTTGAATGTATATATCTTGTGTCTGTGTTAAAATAAAGTAGTTATTTCCTGGTTTACTTCAAGAGTGGTTTCTGTGGTTGGTGTTCAGACAGGGAAGCGGGAGTCTAACGGACATACCAAGCGCAGTCTGGGTCGGTTCACACTATAGAAACAGTCCAGGTTTCCACTTGCGCATTTTTGATGCATTCTGGTGGGTCCCCCACCCACCCACTGGCACCAGTGATGAGCCACTGGTCCCCCACCCACCAGCACCAGCGATGGGCCACTGGTCCCCCACCCACCCACCGGCACCAGTGATGGGATGAGATATTGTTTATTCCCTCTGACACCAGGGCATTTTCTATCCCCACTGGCCACAGTCCCCCCCCCCCCCCCAAAGTCTGAAGGGCAGTAAACAGGCCCCTTGATTACAAAGTTTGAAGACCCCCACCTTCCAGTGACCTCCCATCTCTTAGGGCTCTAATCTTACCTGCACCAAGTCCCGGAGCTCCTCCACAGCTTTCTCCTCCAGCTCCCCAATCCGGCTCATGGCTTCCTGGAAACTGCACAAATGGCCGGAGAGTTCTTCATCCTTCAGAGACAGCTACAGGGACACAGAACCGACAATCAGAACTGCAGAGTCCACAGCCTGTCCCCAAATGTAACCAACAGCAGGACAGGACTCCCTGTACAATGGGAGCTCACTGGGATCTTTTTCAGCTCAAGAGACAACGCATGTCTAGAGCCCATAAAGCCAATAGTGTAGTCTAAGAGTCCCAAATCACAAAGTTCCCCAATGTCCTGACATACCATTTGTAACCCCTTTTGAAAATGCTAGTTGCTTGGCTGCTTTGGACTTCCAAACTTCTATTTGCTCCATGTTTGTTAGTGCTCATTGATTCAAACAATTTCTTGGTATCAGAATCTCCTCATACATTTAGAGGTTCTTCAAGCAGCAGAGCGGCACCACGAAGACGTAGCACCACTCCCTGCACCATGGAGTTCAGGTCTGAAAGGCTCCCTAGGATCACAGAAGTGGGTAGATTGATGCTGGGCAGCCAGATGACAAGTATTACTGGACTGGGTATGTCTATGTGGTGGGTGGGGGGTTGTGCTGAGATGAGGCAAGTAACAGCCAGAACCAGAAAGATGATCAGAACTTCCCCACAAAAAAAAAAAAAAAAAAAAAAAAAGGGGAAATTGCATCTTTATTGGGTCCATAAAAAGCAAAACTACAACGTGTATCCATTCTTTATATAGCAGGGTGCGGTTTTAAGACCACGCTTTTCAACCACTTCTGGGTCCTGGTCAGGTTTCTCTCCAGCTAGAACACCATCAATAAACACCCCACATACCAAACACTATACCCCCTTATTGGGGAAAACATTAAGGATTGATGTCATGTCCAGCTGTGCAGACAGGTGGATCACATAGAAATCTTCACTGCAGGGATGCCCAGTCCTCTTCCGTCTCTGAAATCCCAGTGCTGTGGGGGTTAATGGCTTTGGTTTTTCTGCGAGTCACAGATTCTCACCCCCATTTCATAGATCATTTAGAGAAGTGAAAGCAATGAGGAGAAAAAAAAAAAAAAAAAGTTAAGGCAGGAGACAGGTCCTCAAGAGACTTACACAGCAGCTTCATAAAAGCCATTAACCCCCGCAGCACCAGAAATTCAGAGGCAGGAAGAGGACAGGGCACCCCTGCAATGAAGATTTCAATGGGAGCCAGCTGCCTACACAACATGGGACACCCTTCATTAAGTTAACTCGCTAAAGCTATAGAGCGGGGGTCTCCAAACATTTTAAGTAAAGGGGCAGTTTGCGGTCCTTCAGACTTTAAGGGGCCAGATGGGGCCCAGTGGGAGTAAGCAATGCCCAATCTTTGGTAATAGGGGGAGAAATAGTATCAGTGAGAATAGTGCCCCATCATTGGTGTCAGTGGCAGGAATAATGCCTCAGGGGCCAGATAAAGTCAAGCAAAAGGGCCGCATCCAGCCCCAATGCCACAGTTTGGAGACCACAGCTCTAGGAGGTTCTTTTTTTTTTTTTTTTTTTTTTAAATTAGCTAGCTAGATAAGCTTTAAAACCATCAAGAAAACTGCTTAAAACTGGCCAGAACCTTTGTAAAGGCAAGGTGCGCACACTGCTATAATAGCAGGCAAATCCCAAGTAAACAAAATCTAACTGGAAGTACAAGATCTGTCCTCACTTACATCATCTTGGAAATCCAATCCTCCAATGGAGGACTGAGAGCCATCACTGAACTCCGTCTCCATTTGCTGATTATCTGCAGGTTCGCTGGTGTGAGGACTCAGCTCCTTCACCCTGAAAGAGGAAAGGGCAATGTTACCGATCAATACCAGACAGAGGAAAGGGCAAGGTTACCGATCAATACCAGACAGACAAAGGAAAGGGCAAGGTTACCGATCAATACCAGACAGACAAAGGAAAGGGCAAGGTTACCGATCAATACCAGACAGAGGAAAGGGAAAAGTTACCGATCAATACCAGACAGAGGAAAGGGAAAGGTTACCGATCAATACCAGACAGAGGAAAGGGAAAGGTTACCGATCAATACCAGACAGAGGAAAGGGAAAGGTTACCGATCAATACCAGACAGAGGAAAGGGAAAGGTTACCGATCAATACCAGACAGACAAAGGAAAGGGCAGGGTTACCGATAAATACCAGACAGACAAAGGAAAGGGCAGGGTTACCGATCAATACCAGACAGAGGAAAGGGAAAGGTTACCGATCAATACCAGACAGAGGAAAGGGAAAGGTTACCGATCAATACCAGACAGAGGAAAGGGCAAGGTTACCGATCAATACCAGACAGAGGAAAGGGCAAGGTTACCGATCAATACCCATCACGTGATAGAGGGAGGCGATCCAACCCCCCAGGAACCCACCTGTCTGCGTATCTCAGCGTGTTCAGCGTGTACTCGCAGGATCCGAATCCCGGGGACAGCATCGCGATCTGTAACACCACAAATGTCACATTATACACGCAGATTCTACGGGGAAATCTCACAGCCAATAGAGGATCAATAAATCCGAATCCCTTCTTACAAAGCCGATTTTCGGAGGAGATGGGATTGGTGGATTTACCATCTATTTCTTGCAGCGCACCAGGAGACACGGAATTCAGAGACTTGCATTCGTTTGCTACATTTAATAGTGAATGCAAAGCTTGAATATTTTTTCCCCCCTCCTTCCCTACTCTGCAATGGTTGTGCACAGAGCAGCCCCGATTCTCCTCCTCTGAGGTCCTCCAGCGCTCCTGGCTCCTCCCCCCTACAGGAAGCCGCTTCCTATGGGGGTACTCATGCATGCTCGATCCCTAGCCTAGCTCGGCCCATCCCATCCGCTTACGGGTTTTGACTGACTGCTGCTCTCAGCCAAGCCTGTGAGAGGTGAGAAGGGTGAGAAGAGTTGCTGCAGACGTATGCAACGCTGGATCGGGACTGGGCTCAAGTGGGTATTAAGAGGGGTGGGGGTGAGAAAAAAAAAATTAAAAAAGGCATGTTACCTTAATGCAGAAAATGCCTTGAAGGAAAAAAAAACCACCTTCCATGCCGGAGCATCCGAGATGTGATCGCTGATCAGATGTAGGCAAGGCCAACAAAGCTTTGTCAAGACCCAATACTGCCAGGTTCACAATGGGAGAAGCCCACTTTTCAACAAAGGTCTCCACAAACAGACCAATGGTCATTGGGGGAACAACCTGACGGGATTCAGCCAGTGTCCAGGGCAAAGGTTTATGGAGGTCGGGAAGACTTGAGCATGATACTGAACTGTGCAGAGAGAAAAAAAAATTCTACACAGTGTCAGGCCTTTCAGTAGGTGCATCAGAACCATTAGTGGGTCATAATCTGGAGGCACCTGGGGCAGCAGGACTGTTCTTGTATTTAGGATCCAACCGGTTGCACCACAAAAGCAGGGTGAGCATAGCTCAGGGTACAAGGCTAGGCCTTGAAGTTACACAATACAGCTGTTGGTAGCAGGTGGTCAGGTAGCTGGAGGTGACCAGGTCACCAAAGATGGATCGATCCTTAGTTTCTGCTACCCATCTTTGATGCCCTGGTCACCTCCAGCTACCTGACCTTCTGCTAAGGATAGATACATCTTTGGGTGACCTGGTCACCTCCAGCTACTGGACCTTCTGCTACCAGCAGCTGGTTTGTGCATATCAAGGCCTAGCCTTGTACCCTGAGCTATGCTCACCACCCTAGTTCCAGTGAAGGGATCTCCTAAGGCAACATTTTGGACAATTTCATGCTCCCAAATTTGTGGGAAGAGTTTGGGGATGGTCCCTTCCTGTTCCAACATGACTGCCCACCAGTGCACAAAGCAAGGTCCATCAAGACATGGAGGAGCCAGTTTGGGGTGGAGGAACTTGACTGTCCTGCACAGAGTCCTGACCTCAACCCCATAGAACACCTTTGGGATGAATTAGAGCGGAGACTGCAAGCCGGGCCCCTCCGACATCAGTGCCTGACCTGACAAATGTGCTTCTAGAAGAACGGTCCAACCTTCCCATAGACACCCTCCTAAACCTTGTGGACGGCCTTCCCAGAAGAGTTGAAGCTGTTATAGCTGCAAAGGGCGGGGCCAACTCAATATTGAACCCTACGGACGAAGACTGGGGGGCCATTAAAGGTCATGTGCGTGGAAAGGCCGGCGGCCCAATGCTGCGGGCAATAAACTTTTAGGCAAGCATTACTAAAGTAGGCGGTTTTGGCAGAACCTACACAACGGGGCCATGGTGGTACCAAACGTACCCTACTGGTAGACGTCATATCTAAACCATGTACACAAGTCCCATAGAGCTCTGTATTACCATGCAAGTCCTGGAGTTCTCCCCAATGAAGGAATCCCGGAGGATTTGGGTCAGTTTACTCTCCCGAAACGGGGTGTGAGCCTTGTTCTGCCCCAACGCACGGATACATTCCTGGAACACAAAAACCATAACATTTAGAAAGAGGCCTCAGGTCTTCGGTCAGTTTCTCAAATCACTGAAACCGATATATCAGTTTATACACAAAAGAGATACTAATGCCTTCATTTTTCTTTTTAAAAAGTAACAAACATGTTCTACTTACATGCTCTAATGGTTTTGCACACAGCAGCCTCGATCCTCCTCGTTGGTGCTCTAGGCTCCTCCCCCTCACCGTGTTCCCCCCGCAGCAAGTTGCTTGCTATGGAGGCACTCGTGCATGCTCACTTCTGAGCCCCGCTCTGTGCATCCATAAGACACAAAAAGGGGCTCGACTCTTCCCCCTCCTCACTGACTGTGATTGACAGCAGCAGGAGACAATGGCAGAGAGCCGGAACAGCAGACGCGCTTGAGCCGCGCTGAATCCGGGCCGAGCTCAAGTAAGTAATGGGGTGCTGCACACTGAAGGTTTTTTACCATCATGCATGAAGGTATAAATAAATTCAGGCTTTACAACCACAAGATCCCCGGAACCGGCGCTCATGGCTCCAGCTCTCCCCGGACCCCGCATTCACTATATCCTGTCTCCCCCAGACCCCGCATTCACTATATCCGGTCTCCCCCAGACCCCGCATTCACTATATCCGGTCTCCCCCAGACCCCGCATTCACTATATCCGGTCTCCCCCAGACCCCGCATTCACTATATCCGGTCTCCCCCAGACCCCGCATTCACTATATCCGGTCTCCCCCAGACCCCGCATTCACTATATCCGGTCTCCCCCAGACCCCGCATTCACTATATCCGGTCTCCCCCAGACCCCGCATTCACTATATCCGGTCTCCCCCAGACCCCGCATTCACTATATCCGGTCTCCCCCAGACCCCGCATTCACTATATCCGGTCTCCCCCAGACCCCGCATTCACTATATCCGGTCTCCCCCAGACCCCGCATTCACTATATCCGGTCTCCCCCAGACCCCGCATTCACTATATCCGGTCTCCCCCAGACCCCGCATTCACTATATCCGGTCTCCCCCAGACCCCGCATTCACTATATCCGGTCTCCCCCAGACCCCGCATTCACTATATCCGGTCTCCCCCAGACCCCGCATTCACTATATCCGGTCTCCCCCAGACCCCGCATTCACTATATCCGGTCTCCCCCCGGACCCCGCATTCACTATATCCGGTCTCCCCCCGGACCCCGCATTCACTATATCCGCTCCCCCCGGACCCCGCATTCACTATATCCGCTCCCCCCGGACCCCGCATTCACTATATCCGCTCCCCCCGGACCCCGCATTCACTATATCCGCTCCCCCCGGACCCCGCATTCACTATATCCGCTCCCCCCGGACCCCGCATTCACTATATCCGCTCCCCCCGGACCCCGCATTCACTATATCCGCTCCCCCCGGACCCCGCATTCACTATATCCGCTCCCCCCGGACCCCGCATTCACTATATCCGCTCCCCCCGGACCCCGCATTCACTATATCCGCTCCCCCCGGACCCCGCATTCACTATATCCGCTCTCCCCGGACCCCGCATTCACTATATCCGCTCTCCCCGGACCCCGCATTCACTATATCCGCTCTCCCCGGACCCCGCATTCACTATATCCGCTCTCCCCGGACCCCGCATTCACTATATCCGCTCTCCCCGGACCCCGCATTCACTATATCCGCTCTCCCCGGACCCCGCATTCACTATATCCGCTCTCCCCGGACCCCGCATTCACTATATCCGCTCTCCCCGGACCCCGCATTCACTATATCCGCTCTCCCCGGACCCCGCATTCACTATATCCGCTCTCCCCGGACCCCGCATTCACTATATCCGCTCTCCCCGGACCCCGCATTCACTATATCCGCTCTCCCCGGACCCCGCATTCACTATATCCGCTCTCCCCGGACCCCGCATTCACTATATCCGCTCTCCCCGGACCCCGCATTCACTATATCCGCTCTCCCCGGACCCCGCATTCACTATATCCGCTCTCCCCGGACCCCGCATTCACTATATCCGCTCTCCCCGGACCCCGCATTCACTATATCCGCTCTCCCCGGACCCCGCATTCACTATATCCGCTCTCCCCCAGACCCTGCATTCACTATATCCGCTCTCCCCAGTACATGGAAATGCAATTAGTTTAGTAAATATAAACTGCTAAATCCCTTTTCTCATCAGCAGTATATAGCGGTCTTGTGATTTCTATCAGTGTCCAGCAGAGCACTGGTTAAAGCTTGTAGGAGGAGTTTTCTTTCTGCACTAGGAGGATGCAGAACCCCTGAACTGTCTGGATAGTGCTGATTGACCCTGTGCTGATCACATGCACTCTCCCAAATAAAAAAACCTCAAACCAAACTGAGCATGTGCAGAGTGACTCCACACAATATTATTTATTTATCGAGTTTATATAGCGCCAAAGGGTTTGCTCAGCGCTGTACAATAGAGGGGGGGGGACAATACATGAAACAGTACAGTAACATCAAACAGCACACAAGGGGTAAGAGGGCCCTACTCTTTCGAGCTTACAATCTAGGAGGGAGGGGGTAGAGGTTTAATATATAGGTTTAATCAGGTTTAATCAGGAGATAAGAGGGGGGCACTGGAAGAAGGGGAGGATCAGAGAAAACAGGATTGAACTGCATTTTTACACAATACAGATTAACCCCTTAGGTTCCACAATGAATATAACAAGCACGCTTTACTGCATCTACAGACTGATTGTATTGTTGTGGATTTAGTAACACATTAAAAGCCATGATAGGTTCACTTTAAGACCTATATGCCAACATGATGGGGGGGTAATAGGCACCTTGCAGTGTCTGGATTTGTCCTTTGGAACCCCTACATCCTGGACCCAGGTGGCACACATGGCTTCGGCTTCTAGTATGGTCAATGCCAAGCCTCCCCCCCTCCCCCGCAGCTGCCAAAAAACAAAGCCCCATCAGCCAGAGGTTAGTGCAGCATGGCCTTCACAGGAGCACAAATACGATAGAAGAGCTATAAAAAGGTCTGTGCTCCAGCAGTTTGAGTCCCCCTCCAGACCAGGCTTGAGCTTCCCTCTTCCCCCCTCTAGGCCAGGCTTGAGCTCCCCCCCCCTTCCCCCCCCTCTAGGCCAGGCTTGAGCTCCCCCCTCCAGACCAGGCTTAAGCTCCCCCCTCTTCGCCCCTCCAGACCAGGCTTGGTCCTTTAAGCAGAATCCAGAGAAACTCCCCTACGGGCAGGCGACCATGACAGCCCCCTCCCTTCCCCCACAGCACCCACATCATTACCTTTAAGGCAAGCAAACTGCGGTTGATCTCCGCCCCCTCCATGCGCGTTATGCGGTCTGCGCTGGCGGTGTCGGCACCTCGCTCGTTTCCAGCCAAGTCAACCAAGGAAAACTTGCCGTGAAGCTTCCCCCGCCGTCTCAGGATGATTTGTAGGCAAGCGTGAGAACGCGAGGAGCTGCTGTTGGCAAACGTCTGACCGGAAGTCCTGTGAGGAGTAAACCCAACTCATAAATGATCACTGTAGGTGAGGTCGTTGGCCAACGGATGAGGAGGACATGGCAGTGATTGGCCAATAAATGAACTCTCCAGAAGCCTTGCCTTGTTCACACAGGCATATACTAGCGTAGGTGGGTGGGGGAGGGCAGTGTCTGCCCACATGGGGATGGAAAGGGGTTCCAGGTACCCCATGCAGGTAGTCCCATTTAATTGGGATGTAGCGGCTGCATGGACACAAACACGGCTACCAATCTGACAGCTGTGCGGGGGCAGGGTCCCGGATGCAGACAGTGTGCGCGCTTACTGCGTCCCAACTAAAAATGGGACTACTTGCATGGAACACCTTGGCGGGTTAACGGGACCCTCAAAGGGGGTGTATATGCTATAATACGACCATGTGAACAAGGCCCAAGAAATCATTACATCAGGGAAGGAAAAAAAAAAAAAAAAAAAAAAAAAAAAAAAAAAAAAAAAAAAGGAAACACCACACTCACCTACAGGCACTGCCAACCTCAATCATCTTAAAGACATCCTCCGCACACGAGACTTCTCTCTCCATCAACCCCACCACCTGCACCTCCTGTTTGGCATCTTCCAGCACACGGAGCTTCACCTTTTTGTTTAGGAGATCAAATACCTGAATACAGAGACAGCAGAGGAGGAATTCCATTATTCAAAATGGATATCAAAATTCAGATTTAATAAGCAAGAATAAAAATATTACAAATAGTATTAATTTTTATTTCAATTAGTATCATTTTTATTTTATAATTAAAATAAAAACTATAAAATAAATAAAAAGGATACCAATTATTTTATAATAATCCTTTTTAATTTTATTTTAATTAGTATTGTTTTAATTAGTATCATTTTTAATTTTATAATAAGTTAATTAGTATTTTTTATTTAATAAATTTAATAAAATTAAATAAAAATGATACTAACTAAAATAAAAAAAGGATACTAATAATGAAAATCATAAAATAAAATGAATAAATAAATAGGATACTAATAATGAAAATCATAAAATAAAAATAGGATAATTAAAATAGTAAAATAAATAAAAAATAATAATAATAATAATAATAAATGATAATAAATACATTTGTAGGCGTAAATGAAATGTACAGAAAACCTTTCCTCGCTCAATTGGTATTAACGGTTGCCGTTGTGCTGGGAGGACTCACCTTCCCGTTATAGATCTCGAAGAACGTCACAAACACTTCCAGATCCAGATCCTTGTAGCGGGGTTGGGATAGGAGAAGGAAGACGTCGCGGGCTGCCAAGAGACAAACAACCTCAGCACAAGTCTAATATTGGACTCAGAATTTATATTAGGCTTTGGAGCGCTTCTACCTTTCGGTACTGAACACTACCTGCATGGAGTTTGTATGCTCACTTTTTTTTTTGTTAGGTGGACCTTCAAAAAGGTTTTAGTATCAAGTGCTTAAAAAAAAAAAAAAAAAAAAAAAAAAAAAGTCCTGGATTCTTTCTTGGATACAAAGAACATAACATTTATAGGGAAAGTTGATCCAGGGAATATCCGATTGCCTTTTTTCCCCACCATGAGAGTTTATAACGGGAAGGCAGAAAAGAGGGTGGTTGGAGGAGAACAGAGGAGCGTCGAGGGGGGCGGGACAAGGGAGGACGATCTCGGATCACTGTGTCCTTACTGTGCACGAGCAGCGCCCATACACGACCTCAAACACTCCTCCGCTGCTGGCACCGCACAGACTGAGTACCTGCAACATTTTGGGGTGGAGGAGCAGCAGAATGACCAGAAAATGAAAGGGTGCCTGGCTTCAGCTGCACACAGTTAAAAATGGCTGCTGTAGTACAACAGGGGTAGTGCCCTTCCAGACTACTTTTGGCATATGAAGAAGGCAGATTTTGTCATTTTAAGAAGAAATTCACAGCTGACTTTTTTACCCCAAAATTCACAAAGTTTAACTGAAGCCCTTTATCTGAGTTTACCACCCCCTCCCCCCCCCCCTCCTCTCTGGTCGCCTCCTGTGCCACGTCCGCAGTCTCTGGTCATCCTCTGTACCGTGTCCGCAGTCTCTGGTCATCTCCTGTACAACAGTCAGGTCCATAAATTTTGGGACATGGACACAATTCTAACATTTGTGGCTCTATACACCACCGCATGGGATTTGAAATGAAACGAACAAGATGTGCTTTAACTGCAGACTGTCCACTTTAATTTGAGGGTATTTTCATCCAAATCAGGTGAACGGTGTAGGAATTACAACAGTTTGCATATGTGCCTCCCACTTGTTAAGGGACCAAAAGTAATGGGACAATTGGCTTCTCAGCTGTTCCATGGCCAGGTGTGTGTTATTCCCTCATTATCCCAATTACAATGAGCAGATAAAAGGTCCAGAGTTCATTTCAAGTGTGCTATTTGCATTTGGAATCTGTTGCCGTCAACTCTCAAGATGAGATCCAAAGAGCTGTCACTATCAGTGAAGCAAGCCATCATTAGGCTGAAAAAACAAAACAAACCCAGCAGAGAGATAGCAAAAACATTAGGCGTGGCCAAAACAACTGTTTGGAACATTCTTAAAAAGAAGGAACGCACCGGTGAGCTCAGCAACACCAAAAGACCCGGAAGACCACGGAAAACAACTGTGGTGGATGAGCGAAGAATTCTTTCCCTGGTGAAGAAAACACCCTTCACAACAGTTGGCCAGATCAAGAACACTCTCCAGGAGGTAGGTGTATGTGTGTCAAAGTCACCAATCAAGAGAAGACTTCACCAGAGTGAATACAGAGGGTTCACCACAAGATGGAAACCATTGGTGAGCCTCAAAAACAGGAAGGCCAGATTAGAGTTTGCCAAACGACATGTAAAAAAGCCTTCACAGTTCTGGAACAACATCCTATGGACAGATGAGACCGACATCAACTTGTACCCGAGTGATGGGAAGAGAAGAGTATGGAGAAGGAACTGCTCATGATCCGTCGCATACCACCTCATCAGTGATCATGGAGGGGGTAGTGTCATGGCGTGGGCATGTATGGCTGCCAATGGAACTGCTTCTCTTGTATTTATTGATGATGTGACTGCTGACAAAAGCAGCCGGATGAATTGTGAAGTGTTTCGGGAATATTAATCGGCTCATATTCAGCCAAATGCTTCACAACTCATTGGACGCTTCACAGTGCAGATGGACAATGACCCAAAGCAGACTGCAAAAGCAACCAAAGAGTTTAAGGGAAAGAAGTGGAATGTTCTGCAATGGCCAAGTCCATCACCTGACCTGAACCCGATTGAGCATTTCACTTGCTGAAGACAAAACTGAAGGGAAAATGCCCCAAGAACAAGCAGGAACTGAAGACAGTTGCAGTAGAGGCCTGGCAGAGCATCACCAGGGATGAAACCCAGCGTCTGGTGATGTCTATACATTCCAGACTTCAGGCTGTAATTGACTGCAAAGGATTTGCAACCAAGTATTAAAAAGTGAAAGTTTGATTTATGATTATGCTGTCCCATTACTTTTGGTCCCTTAACAAATGGGAGGCACATATGCAAACTGTTGTAATTCCTCAAATTAAAGCTGACAATCTGCAGTTAAAGCACATCTTGTTCGTTTCATTTCAGATCCATTGTGGTGGTGTATAGAGCCAAAAATGTTAGAATTGTGTCGATGTCCGCAGTCTCCGGCCATCTCCTATACGGTGTCCGCAGTCTCCGGGAGTCCGTTGATTCAGAATATTTTTTCTCTCGTTTTCCTCCTCTAAAACCTAGGTGCATCTTACGGAGTGAATATGGTATATATTATGTTTTCTACTACCTATCAAAGTGCTATAGATAAGGCATTTGTCCGTATTTATGAACTTAAAAAAATGGAAGGACTGCAAAGTGTAAACTCCTCCCCCCACATGCAGCGACACCCAATCCATCTATTTGGGAAGATTAGGGGACGGGAACCTTAATGTATCCATCCCTATTCAGCACCATGACAGCCATGGTGGCCCAGAAGCAACAATGCCTTCTCCACACAAGTGCTGATGCCCATAGACCGTGATGAGTGTTTATGTGGCTTGGGCCGCCATGTGCCATGTTAAGTGTATGGGGACACAGAAGCTGCATGGAATGCAAATATGACGACATGCACTCAGGTGCATGATCCCCAAAAGCAATGACTGGCTGCATTCAGGATCACTTACCTGCATACATTAAATTAGAACCGTGTCCATCCACTTACATGGGCTGCCTGCATGCAGCTCCTGGTGGCTCGACACACACACCCACAGTCTACAGGCCTCGGCGCCTATGTGAATGAGGCCAAAGCAGTACAGAGTTATTGGCAAAGCTTTAGCGCGTCGCATCCTCCAGAAGCACGGACCAGACAGATGTATTATTACAGAAGACAATCCAAGATCCCGCAGAACTTACATGCAAAAGCGTAGATTCCTTTCGTCACATTTTGGCTTTTCCCCAGGAAGTCGCCACCCATCGTCTGCAAAGAAAGTCAGTGAAAAGTCTGTATGAGCAGCAAAGTATTCCATAAACCCAATCAGCATCTTGTCTCCCCCCCCCCCCCCCCTTCTACCTGAAGGGAGGGAGAAGTGGCAGTTATCCGAAAAACTGCATATGCTTGTACTGTATGCAGAGACAAACGAGGGGTCATAATGACACATGCAATGTGCTGGCTAGTGGAACAGTTCTGATTGACTGATGGTCCAGCATGATGTTAGGAGCTGCTCACTGAACTTTCTAATCATTACCCAAAAAAAAAAAAAAAAAAAAAAAAGGGAAACCAAAACACACATTTGACAGTTAAAAGCAAAATTTATGATCGTGCTCCTGCACACATTTCTGTATCATAACTGTAGTTTATTTTTTGCAACAATTACTAGATTATCTAGAGAAGTTTTTTTTAAATTTTCAAATAAATTGCATTAAAACACAACGCTTGGACTATTACATGAATGTTTAACAAAATCCACTTACGTGGGTTTTGCCGCTTCCTGTTTGACCGTATGCAAAACACGTGGCCTTCCCTCCTTCAAATATGGACTGGACCAGAGGCCGGGCTGTGAACCTGGAGGCCGGAGATAAAAACTGACTTAGATCATCAGATGCAACAAATTGGTCGCAGCAATATACGGTGCTCGGGCTAGTGAGAAAATCCAAAGTAGCCTAATAAGTTATGGACACCTCATACATCCAATAGGTGTAGTAAACATACAGAATATGGATGTCGCTGGATGGATGGATGGACGAGCATGTGCTTTTTTCCCCTATATGGAAGGGATATATGTTGGTAATGTATATACATACACACAGTACTGTGCACAAGTTTTAGGCAAGTGTGAAGAAATGCTGTAACATAAGAACACTTTCAAAAGACACTTTTTTGTGGCATTATGTAAATTAATAAAGTAAGCGAACAAAACAAAAATCTAAAAATCAATATTTGGTATGACTACCCTTTGGCTTCAAACCGACATTAATTCTTAAACTTGCACAAAAGTCAGGGAGACAAAAACAGAAAACTGAAACAGCTATGTAGAAGCCTTAAAATTGGGTGAGGAACAGCCAAACTCTGCTAGTAAGGTGAGGATTCATGTCACAGGTCATAGACTGAGCACAGCAACAAGACAGTAGTTCTACTGCATCAGCAAGGTTCCTCCCAAAGAACTCAAATCAGACTTGGGTTTTACAATGGGCTGTTCAAGCAGTTTTGAAGAAGCACAAAGAAGTGGGCAACGGTCGAGGGACGTAGTCGCAGTGGTCGGGCCAAGAATACTTAATACAGCAGATGAGACACATCATGCTTCCTTCCCTTCTGGAAGATGTCCAGCAGTGCCATCAGCACAGAACTGGCGGAAACTAGTGGGACCCAGGTACACCCATCAACTTCCTGGAGAAGTCTGGCCAGAAGCGGTCTTCATGAAAGAATTGCAGCCAAAAAGCCAAACCTCCAACGTTGAAACAAGGCTAAGCGACTCAACTATACAAGAAAACAGGAACTGGGGTGCAGAAGAAAAAAAAAAGCTGCAGGTGCTCTGGGCCGAGTCAAAATGTGAAATATTTGGCTGTAGGAAGCAGATTGTTGGGGCTGGAGAGCGGGACAATAATGAGTGTCTGCAGCCAAGTGTGAAGCATGGTGGAGGTTCCTTGCAAGTTTGGGGGCTGCATCTCTGGAAATGGAGATTTGGCCAGGATCAATAGTGTCCTTAGTGCTAAGAAATACAGGCAGACACTTCATCATGCCATACCATCAGGGAGGCGTGCAATTGGTCTCAAATTTAGTCTGCAGCAGGACAATCAACCCAAACATACAGCCAATGTCATGAAGACCTATCTTCAGTGTATAAGAGAACAAGAAGTCCTGGAAGTGATGGTTTGGCCCCCACAGAGCCCTGATCTCACCATCATGGACTGTCTGGGATTACATGGGGACAGAGGGATTTAAGGCAGCCTACATCCACAGAAGATCTGGGCTCAGTTCTCCAAGATGTACAGAGAACAACCGACCTGCCGAGTTCCTTCAAAAATGTTGTGCAAGTCTACCTAGAAGAAGGCAAGGGGATGGGAAAGGGGGGAGGGGGGGGGGGGGGTTTCACATCAAATATTGATTCGGATTTCTCTTCTCTTCATTTACTTTTCATTTTGTTCATTAATATATCCATCAAGTTATTTGGAAGACGCTATATTGTTGTAGGTCTATGTATGCCAATTACAAAATTTAGAGATTACCCGGCCTAATCAATATTCTTGAATCTGCACAACGTGATGCAATTTACGGATAGTTGGCCAATTCCCCCCCCCCCCAGACAGAATATAGTTTCCTCTGGAGATGTGCAATTCATTTTGAACCCATTGTGAGTGGAGTTTAATAGTATTTTTGGTTTAATTTTGTTTGTCGTATCACCAATTTAGGTTACTTTTTTGTTGGAACATTTTGATTACCTCTAGCCCCCCTGGTGAGCCCGCAGGACCATAGGAGGGAGTGCTGTTTATCCCCAAACCGAAGGGAACCCCGGGTGAGGCCACCCAGCAAAGCCCCTGCCTTGCTCATCCAGGATGCCTCTGTACCCCGCCAGATGGCCATAGTAGAAAAAAATAAAAGATATAACTGAGAGACGTTCCTGCAGGAGGAAACAAATACTGAGGGGCCCCTTTGTCTACTTCTAGAAAAAAAGAAAAAAAAAAAGAAGAAGGAGTGGATCGGACGTTTCCAAGGAGGAGCCCATCTCTCATGTGAAGCTGTCCTGGAAGGTGACTTGGGAAATTTCGTTTTTTTGTGTACTTATGTTGTGTATTGAGCACAAATCACTTGTATGGGAATATCCCCCCTTTGGGGCACCATGTCAATCCAAGATCCATCACACTATTAAAAACCTGAGGCTCACGGGTACCTGTACACCATGTCGTTGGTGGCCGTCTCATCGAAGGAATAGTCAAAGCGGAAGGCCTGGTTCTCTAGATACTTTGTGAGGTCCACTTTGAGTTTGGGCTCATGTACCAGAACCAGACTTTTACTAGGGACAGATATGATATCGATCTCCTTCTTGGTTAGCTCTGCAGAGGAGGGAAAAAAAAAAAAAAAGGATGATAAAGTCATCACGAAGAGAAAGACAGCCCATCCTAAAGAGGGATTTGGCTCACCTTGCTTGTTGAGGGGCCTTTTCCGCACGCACACGCAGATACGATGCTCCTCAGCCTGGAGAGAAGAGAGGTCATCAGGAAACAATCCATCATGGCTTCCTCTGACAAGGTTCACACTATAATCTCATGTACATGAGTCTACGTAGTCCTTCCCATCGTGGGGGTCAATGCCCACCGCTTCCTTCTCCTCCCCTCCCCCCACGTGACTTTTCTGGTCTCTTCCATTGGTTCCTACTGTTGCTCTCTTCCCTAACTTGTCTATACCCACCTACTCCCCTCCCCTATTTTTGAGCTGCAAAAGTTTATATTGAGCTATGAGTACCTGTCCTCAGTTCATCCTTATGCTTTTAAGCAATGGGCTTTCTTGAGGTGCCCATTAAGGTGTTGGGGCCACACCCCGTAGGCAGGTGTTCTATTGTCTAGAGGTAGTTGCGATGATATGGATGGTTTTACTAATGCATGTCAACGTTGCAAAATTGTGCTTAGGCATTAGGATTTGTTTTACCCTTAGGAGTGAAGGGGTTAAATGTCCTCTCAGTCAATATATTATACGCTGCCTGGTTATTGACATGAAGGTATAGGACTGATGTCACGGCACTGCTATACGGTTAACGTGAATGATTTTCTGGACTCGACTAATGGCATATAACGATGCTTCTATTTCCGGTTATTTCTCTCAATAAAGTTGCTTTTTTTTGAACATTAAAGAACATTCACTAGTTAGTGGGGTCAAAAATCGATATGTGAAATTCAAAAAGGAGCAGGATGGAAATGGTTTCCTTGAACGAACAAATTTCTAACAGTGAATGATTTTTGTTCAAGAAAGTCCATTTAACTCAAAACCAAAAAAGTGTTTTAAAAAAATAAATAAATAAATTGCATTTGAAAAACTGCTGCACAAAAATACCATGTGCCAAAGAATTGCAAAAGCCACCATTTTATTCTCTAGGGCCCACGCTAAAAAAAAAAAAAAAAAAAAAAAATTATGTTTGGGTGTTCTAGAGATTATATAATATAAATACTGTATAGGTATAGAGAATTTTTTTTTTTAATCTCTCTAGACCTATACAGTATTTATATTATATAATCTATAGTGTGGGTGTTCTAGATAATTTTCTGGCAAAGAAACCCCCAAAAAACTATAGATTACATAATATAAATATTGTATAGGTATAGAGAGCAGAGAAAAAAAAACCCACACAACAAAAAGCTATCGATTTTTACATGTAAACAAAAAGTTGTGGAAAAAGGCCTGGTATAAAAGTAGTCCTTGATCTCATGACCCATTTCCCCACATCAATGTCCAGCTACTTCACTCACCAAAAAGGTACATCAATTGCACCACCTTACCCTACCGACCACCACCATGTGGCTGGATGTGAAGTGATAGCTGGATCCTACTAAGGCAAAAAAAAAAAAAAAAAAAAAGTGTATTCTACGAACAACGAACACTGCAGTATAACAGAAATCCTGTGAGCACTCCACCCATAGATAGAGAACCTGTCATCAGCTTACAGAAAGCCCAACCTAACATGCAGTATGAAATGTGTTATGATGGTCAACAGCACCCTGCGCCCTCTCCGTTCCCGGCCAACAGCGCCCTACCCATTCCCGGCCAACAGCGCCCTGCGCCCTCTCCGTTCCCGGCCAACAGCGCCCTACCCATTCCCGGCCAAGAGCGCCCTACGCCCTCTCCGTTCCCGGCCAACAGCGCCCTACCCATTCCCGGCCAACAGCGCCCTGCGCCCTCTCCGTTCCCGGCCAACAGCGTCCTACCCATTCCCGGCCAACAGCGCCCTGCGCCCTCTCCGTTCCCGGCCAACAGCGCCCTACCCATTCCCGGCCAACAGCGCCCTACGCCCTCTCCGTTCCCGGCCAACAGCGCCCTACCCATTCCCGGCCAACAGCGCCCTGCGCCCTCTCCGTTCCCGGCCAACAGCGTCCTACCCATTCCCGGCCAACAGCGCCCTACCCATTCCCGGCCAACAGCGCCCTGCGCCCTCTCCGTTCCCGGCCAACACCGCCCTAAGGTCCTTCTCCACCAGAAACCCCCGGGCTTCTCAAAACACCAATTCAAGTTGGCTACATACATATTATTGGCGGCTAAACAAAACCATAGCAAAAGTCTGCAAACAACGGTTCATATACTTTACGGAAATTTATCACAGTCTAGATTTCTCTTTCTGGTAAATGGAAAAACTCTCCAGCATTCTTTCAGACACCCATGAGAGATTCCTTAAAACAAGGACTCCATGGATCCAACATGTCCATCCTGCTATACCAATAGATAGTTTCACTTCGCTATAAATTTTGGAGGTTCCATAACCCAAGTTCTGGCGCGGTTGACATTCTCCTTTGTCCCTCCCTTCCTCCCATTTTTCTTTTATTCCATTGGCTCTTCTCAGGGATGTCTTTGTATGTTCCATGTATTTCTTTGGCTACTTTATACATCTCAAGTGTTGTTTTTCGGTGCTATCAGATGTTGGGCATTGGGTGTATAGTCCTTCATCCATTCCATCGACTTGATATGGTTGATATGTGTTTTCTTCTTGACATGTCATTTACAGGTATGTTTTTGTTTGTGCACGACTGCCTTTGAATCTCAATTGCTAAACATTTGCTTGTACACAAAATAGTGGTTGCATATATTCTAAAATTCAAAACTATTCAATAAAAATTTATTGAAAGGAAAAATGTGTGTAATGGTCACGTCTGAGGACTTGAACAGTCCTCCTCACAGTGCGACATCTGACATGCCAGAACTTTGTGTAAAGTGAGAAGTGCCGCTTTAGAGAACATCGCCATGGTGGTCTTGGCATCTTACCAGATCCGTCATGCTGATCCGCTGACATTCCAGGGTGGCTCGGAATTCCTTGATCATCTTCCCAAACTCCCAGTTGGGTGCGGTGGTGTCATAGTCCTGTATACAGAAGTTACACATTAAACATTCACACCCACCTATCAAACATCAGATGCCTGAAAGAGCGTTCTCCCCTGAGCCCATGTCGCTCCAACCAAAACCCATATTTCAGTGTCACGTACAGTAAATGCTGGAGAGTTAGCCCCCCGGTCACACCGCTCCAACTTTAAAAATGGTGCAGCTTGATTTCAAAGTCGGGTGCGATTTCGACTCAAGGTGCGACTTGCAAGACACCAGATGTCAATGGAAGTCGTACCTGAAGTAGAGCACGCACTACTTTCAAAATTGGTGCGACTCCGATCAAGTTGGAACAACACCGATATGAATATCAATAGGGTATGACTTGCCGTGCGATTTGAAAAACTTGCATCGCATGACAAGTCCCACCTGGTATGACCGGGCACCTAAAAGTTCAACTTTTGCAACATATTCAGTAACAAAAGCCTCAGATGAAGAGTACAAATGTAAAGGTATGCTCTCTTTTTTGGATATATTAGGAATAGTGGTGTCCTGTTGGGGAGATTCCTCACTTCCTGTCACAAAGGCTCAATAAGAGAAAACATGTCCGGGGGGGAAGCTCGCCTCCACACCTCCCGAGGGGGAAGCTCGCCTCCACACCTCCCGAGGGGGAAGCTCGCCTCCACACCTCCCGAGGGGGAAGCTCGCCTCCACACCTCCCGAGGGGGAAGCTCGCCTCCACCCTCTCCCATCCAAAATTAAAAAGGTTTTAAATACCTTAAAAAGTGTTTTTGTAAAGGCTGAAGGTACAGTCTATGTATGAAGGTTTTTTTTTTCTCTTAAAAAGGAAGTGTCTTATGGAGGCAGAGTGGGGCTCAGGAGCAAGCACACACCAGTGCTCCCAAGCAAGCAATTTGCTATTGGAGGCACTGGTCAAGAGGAGGAGCAAGGAGCGCCAACAGGGGACCTCCCAAAAAAAAAAAAACAAACACAAAAAACGTACACACACACCACAAATACATCCATGTGCTGAGTAGCTAGGCTCGTTTTATGTGATTGCTGTCATGCTGTTGATGCTGGTGTCGGCTGGGACACCTCTTGAGTAAGTGCAATGAGTACCTAATAAAGGAATTGGCTTTTATAATATTGCACCATGAAGTCTTTCTGTTTCTCTCGAGTGCCTGGCATTTCCCCCCATGGATACGATTGAAGGTGGTCTCTTTCTTTTGGAGAAGTGGATTTCCGATTAATTGCAAAGTTTTTTTTCATCCTGTTATTTGATCTATGAGGATTGGTGTGTTGCAGAGTTTCGTTTCTGAAAATATCTCTATGGATGATCTGCCATCATATTATCAAGGTTTTTTTGGTGAAATTTTTCATATTTAGACTTTTTTTGCACAAAAGTTTTTTGCACTTTTTTGTGGTATTGGCATATATTTTTTTTCTGGACTTATGATTTGATGATTTTTTTATATATTTATATATATTTACTAGCGCAAATTATTTATTGCATTAATTGTTACACTTTATATATGGTGATTTTTTTGCAGCTGGTACACTATAAGTAAGTTATATAATTTTGACCATAGGCGCTATTATTAATTTTCATCCTTCAGTATCACTTTAAAGTGTTAAGTTCACCTTTAACAAAAAGCCACCCTATGGCATTTTAGATCCCCTGAACAGTACACACTGGCACTCCTCATTTTCAAGTGTTGTTCCTGCTTTCCGTTACATATGCAGGTGGTGGCTCTCTATGGCGGAGGCTCTCTATGGTGGTGGTGGCTCTATGCAAACTGCTGACCCCTTGATCCCCCTCTGTCCTGCAGGACAGCCTAGACACCAGACGTCTGCGCCCCTGCGGCCTGTTCAAATTGCACACATGCATGGTGTGCTCTCCTCCAGCTCAGCACTGCGCACGCGTGCCCTTCAAACAGCCTGCAGCAGCTGCACGCTTGTAATGTCAAGACTGTACTGAAAACAGCAAGACGGAGGGGGATAGAGGTGCAAGCAGTTTACACAGAGAGCCCCCCACCACCAAACTGCTGGCACCTAAATCCTCTCCTGCTGTTTTCAGTACAGTTTTGATGTTACAAGTGTGCGGCTTCTGCAGGCTGTTTGGGGTACACACATGCGCAGTGCTCTCTAGTTGCAGTGGCCGATCTGGAGAGCACATGTGCAATTTGAACAGAACAGGCTGAAGGAGCACAAACTTGTGGTGTCTAGTCACCCCCCCCCGCAAACAGCACGGCCAAGGGGGAGCAAAGGGGTCAGCAGTTTATACAGAGCACCCCCAACTGCATATAGGGGGGTGCAGGGAAGGATCTTGCAGTTGAACTTCCATTCCCCTTCACTTCATTCCAATGCGATGGGGTGGAGCGCTTAGTAGAATGTTCGGTTTGAAGTATATCCAATCTCTCAGGGCCTGGGCCCCAATCAGATACTCTGGGGTGAGGGAATCCTGACATTGGAGCCCCAAAGAGGTAAAAACAGACAGCAACTGACCTACCAGCCGCCCCCCCTTCATCACTGAAATATCATTTGGGTGGGGCGGACCTTCACAAATCAACCTCCCATGTGAAGTCCATACACAGACCTGCACTCGTTTGGTCCTCATCTCGGAGTTCTGAGCTCTCTGTTCTTCCCTTTTATTCTTCATTTTCTCCATCTCTCTCACTATGTTGGACTTTCTTCTGGCTGAGTAAATAAAAAATTAAAAAATGTCATGTGACCATTTTCCAATTAAATACCAGCAAACGGCAGCGTGATCGGTTTGTGAAATGTTAAAGCGAGATTCGCACTTCCATGTTAGAACGTTCGGCATGCATTGTGGTGCCAATTTAAATGCCATCCCAACACACTGAGGCAATGCATTGACTGTATGTTATTAATGCTCATTCATTGGGAAACCCTGCTGACCTCTGAATGAGCCCATCACCCCCCCCCCCCCCCCCGCAAAGAGACGTAAAGAACCCGGTGGGAGTTCTCTGAACATCTCACATTGACAAGTCTCATTAGCTCACTGACAGCCAATCAGGCTTCATGACAGCTCACCTGGATTGCTCTTCGCAGCAGATGGCACCGACTCCTCCACGATTTCATTCACCCGCGGCAACAACCGGCTCTCCCCGATACTGCTGTACTTTGTGGATCTTGTTCGCATAGCTGGGGAAGAATACAAAAATATTCACTACCAGAGAGTCTGTTGGAGGGTGCCTGGCCACAATGAGCCCCCCCCGACAAGAGTCAGAGGGTGCCCGGGCCACACTGAGCCCCCCTTGACCAGAGCCAGAGAGCACCCAAGCCACAATAAGCCCCCTGACCACAATAACTCTCCCCCCCCTTCCCCAGGACCAGAGCTGGAGGGCACCTGGCCACCACAATGAGCCCTCTCCCCTCCCCCCCCCCAACCAAAAGCCGGGGGGCGCCTGGCCACAATGAGCTCCCCCCCCCCAACCAGAAAGCGCGCCCAAGCCACAATAAGCCCCCTGACCAGAGCCAGGGGGCATCTGGCCACAATAACTCCCCCTCCTTCCCAGGACCAGAGTAGGAGGGCACCTGGCCACAATGAGCCCCCCCCCCCCCCCCCAACCAGAGCCGGAGGGCGACTGACCACAATGACCCTCCCAATCAGAGCAAGAGGGCGCCTGGCCACAATAACTCCCCCTCCTTCCCAGGACCAGAGTAGGAGGGCACCTGGCCACAATGAGCCCCCCCCCCCCCCGAAACCAGAGCCGGAGGGCGACTGACCACAATGACCCTCCCAATCAGAGCAAGAGGGCGCCTGGCCACAATGAGCTCTCCCCCCCCCCCCCCGACCAAAGCCGGAGGGCGCCTGGCCACAATGAGCACCCCCCCCAAAAAAACCCCAGAGGGCGCCTGGCCACCCACAATGAGCCCTTCCCTCCCCCGGCCATAGCCAGAGGGCGCCTGGTCACAGTGAGCCCCCATTCCCCCCCCCCCCCTCCCGACTGGAGGGCACCTGACCACAATCGGTCCCTGTCCAGAGTTGAAGAAGTGCATCTGGATCAGAACAAGTCCCTGACCAAAGCCAGAGGGTATCCAGACAACAAAGAGCCCCAGATCAGCACAAATCTGAACACAACACCCCCCCCCCCCTCCCCCACACACAAACACCAAACTGTAATGATACTCACAATTATTTATGCTCTGCTGTACAACTGATTGCGGCGCAGGCTCCACCTCCATATCCAGGTCAGCCGGACGGGTTTCAGGAATGGCGGACATCCTGATCGAACGACTTCGCAGGGCTGAAAAAGGGTTGTCACAAATACACAAACCTTTACTACAAGCCCAACCCACAATCCTTCGCTCCCAGAGCCGCCAGCACCACAACGACCAGAGCCGCCAGCACCACAACGACCAGAGCCGCAGAGGAGCAATAAATACGGGAGTCTCCTTACTCCTCCCACATCATGGGGGTAACCGCAGTAAAAAGTTTTTAGAACTCCATGTTAAGGAGTCCTAACATGCGTGGAAGGACTAGAACACAGGTAGCCATACGCTACATGGCCAATGAGGCCATATTGAACACCGTTGCTCGGGTTCATTTGGATGGATTTCATTGGCCAGGAGGTTCTGAGCTGTGGAAGCCAATGAACAAGTCCCATTTTTACATCCGGTTTCTTCTGTGGGGAATGGGGGCTGGTATGTACCCACAATGCATGCAGCGTCAGGACAATACCGCCCTTATTGCTGCCCCCACCAGAGACGCGGATGTTCTGGCCGTCGTACTGCTGAGGCTGATCTGCGTCCATCATTAGCATTTTGTACATTGTGCCCATCATTTAGGCTGATTAGGAATTCAGGTGCAGCAGTCCCTCTCCCGGTGCAGCAGTCCCTCTCCCGGTGCAGCGTGATTGAGCCATAAGCCTTTTCAGTGACCACCCTGCCGGATTTATACACAGGGGTGGAGACTGGGGTAAAGCCAACCACTGAGGACAGGAATATAGGAGCCGTCACTGAACAGCTTTTAAAGATTCAGGCTCCAGGGCTGTCATCCTAATCCTGCCTTTGTCTATGCAGGATGCAGATTACCTGGAGCAAGCATGCAGCCAGCAAAGGCTAAAATCCCATCCTGTGTGCTCGCTCCATGTAAGGCCCCATTCACAAAGGGCATTCATCCCCACTGCCCGAGGCTCTGGTTTAGGCGGAGGGCACAGTGTACCATCCAGTCCCGCTGCCAGTCAAGGCCGGCAGCTGCTGTGGCTGGCCAGTACCCAGGTCAGGTCAGCATGCGGTCCAGGAGGAAAGCAGACTGTTCCATGCGCAGTGCCCTAAACATTAGTACTGCCAGATGCATCGTCCAGCCGCAGCAGTCGCCCGCCGCTCAGATGTTTACAGGCTGCCAGCAGACAGACAACGCACCCGAGCTACCACCCACAGAGCCTCATGCACCAGAGCTGAATGCCCATGTGTAGGGGGGGGGGGGGGGGGCACAGGACTACAGGTCCACGTGTTGAGCCTTTGAAACCAGGTCAGTAATGGCCACCTCCCCATTTCTGTCCTCAGATTCACTCTAAAGAAGAACTCCGCTATTTGTATTTTTTTTTTTTATTATCAGAAGTGTTATTCACTTTGGAAGAATGGTTTCTGTTCTGTTTGGCCTCTTGAACACGGAAGGGAAAAAAAAATATATTTTTTTTTTTTTATTGAGCTGAATCTAGATGCAAAATGGAATTCCCTCTTTCTGGGATTATTGGGGAAAAAAATGTATACTGTAAAATGTATCTAGAACAGTCCAAGCTTTATTAATACAAAAGACAAAAAACAAACAATACACAAAACACACACAACAAAAAACAAACACCCAATCACTGAAAAAAGAACAAACACCAACAACCCCCCCCCCCCCCCAAAAAAAAAAAAAAAAAATTATATATATCTGTACAGGTGTATCTGTAACGCAGAACAGCCTCAATTGCAATAGAGTAACCCACAGATTTGTCAACAATGCAGTTGGTCTGAAAACAGACGCATCCAACACGTTTCGAGGTAGGGTTGTTTTTTTTTTTTTTTTTAAATCTTCATCAGGGGTGTCAATATGCAGGATCCTGATCTTTGACCCAAAATATCAACTCCCCTGACAAGGATCTAAACGTGACCTGCCACGAAATGCGTTGATGCTTCTGTCCTCAGACCAACTGCCTTGTGGACAAATAAATGAGTTACACTGTTGCAACATGTGATTTACAAAATCGCACCGGAAGTTGCATCTAATAAATTTCTATGACACGGTCTTAATCAGTGCAATTTTCAAAACAATAGTTCCTGCACTCCTCCTCCTCCTCCCCCCCCCCTTTACCGATTTAATTGCGACCGTCTGTTAAATGAAGTTGTAAGCCGCAGTGAAATCTAGGGAGGTACAAATCGCACTGATCTGCGGCTTTATAAATCGCACCACTTCAAGTGAAGTTGCGCAGTTTCAAAGTCGTGAACCGGGGATTGTTCTTTTAACAGGTCTTTGTATTAATAAAGCTTGGACTGTTTTATATACAGTTTATATTATACATTTTTTTTGCCAATAAAAGTCCCAAAAAATTAGAGGGAATTCATCGATTTTGTATTGTATGGGGAGGACGGCATTTCTGTAGCGTTCTGTCGTTTACACGCAGTCCAGACAAATCCGCCAACCAGATCCCGTATGAACAACAGGAAAACATTGCGTCCGCAAGGAACCGGCCCTTAAACCAGAAACCATTTGAATGAACCCTCCGAATCAGAAATTGGATACTTTCCTAGAAAGAAAATGTATGACTGTGTCACCGCACATCTAACTGCTACGCATGCGCAGCGACTGGAGGTTTAGCTCCTGTATGGAGCCACCCCTCCTCTTGTTTCATTCTTCATGATAACAACCCCCCCAAAATGATGCAGCATCATCTTTGCACAGTAAGCTGTGCTGGGACCCCCGGAGGAGGAATCGCATGCAGACTACGTATGGAAGGTGCCCTTTCATGGCCCATCCATGGGCAATCTAACTTGGAGCCAGAGCGGAGTTCTTCTTTAATGAATAGTTAAACCTTAACCAATGAGAGCGCCCTTTTCATTGATTGATTTGCGGGGCACACCAAGATCCGATCGAGGGACCCGCGGGCACACCAAGATCCGATCGAGGGACCCGCGGGCACACCAAGATCCAATCGAGGGACCCGCGGGCACACCAAGATCCGATCGAGGGACCCGCGGGCACACCAAGATCCGATCGATTTGGATTGAAGCACCGATTGTGTAGCGTCACCGTTTGCCTTAAAGGTTTGAAAGTGAATGTTGTGCCTTATGATTTCTTATAATAAGCCAAATATCCAGAACCCCCATTTCCTGTACAGACACCAAGGTTCAGGAGTGAGCGCAGTAGGCGTGTTTCCGGGTTTCTTCAGTTTCCTCCAATAACAGATCAACTAGAGAACATTTCATGCAGGCGAGTCCTGTTTGCAACTGGACCAGAGACCCAGCGCTGCGCACAGAACCACCACTGAGTTACCGTGCTGTCAGAGAAGAGAACACGGACTGCCCTAGCGTGCTCCCAGTCTTCACATGTTCCCGGTATATACATCCCATAGAGCTGAGCCAACCATGGCTGCCATAGAGAACACTGACCGGGTACCCCAACACCGATGACAGGGACCGGGCACGCTCAGTGCCCACCGGTGTATGTACAGGGTGGAGGGGGCTCTGGATAAGCTGCGGCAAAGGTGGAGAGGGCGATTGGAGAAGCAGCCGCCCCCGCAGGGGCCCCATTACCTGTCTGAGCAGCACTCTCTGCGACAACAGGGTTCATCGCCGTCACTTCAGGAATAAAGAGCGAGGGCAGATTAGGCTCTGTTGTCAGTCATGAAAAATTCAAAATTCAGCAGCAAAGTCTTACGTCATGTAATGTGATCTCCCTGCCTGACACTTGTTACAGGTGAGACAACCATTCTAGGTGCAGTACCTACTACCACCTGAAGCTGAGGGGGCGCTCTGCACCAGATATTTTAGCCCCTCAAGCCTGCGCTTAAATAAACCTCTCTTTGTATAATTCATATAGGAAAATGGGAACAGCTGTACTTGCTTACATAGGCAGGCTTGGCTTCTTACCTACACAGATTGTGCTTTGCGGTTATGCTTTCCCAAATCTAGGAAGAACTAATATTTTTTAAAAAAAGAATTCAGCAATGGGGGGGGGGGGTCCAATCCTTCCCTACGCCATACATAAAATAGTGTTTAGATACACTTTAAAGGCCCAGTCCACCTTTTATAGAAACTGGTCCCTGCAGACAAGGGGCCCCGGTATTGTTAAAATGCGCGGTGCCGTATAAGATTCCTTACCGGTAGGCCGCTCTGTGCCCCCAATACTCCAGCACTGACACCCTTGTGCTCCATGTTAATTGCAGGGCATTGCAGACATTGCCACCCACCCCCAGCATTGGTGGAGCGAGCTTCCCACTTTAAAAGCTGCACATGCTCAGTGCGTTCCCCCACTGCCTATCCCATCAACACTGAGCCCAACCACCGCGTCTATGGAGGTTTCCCATTTTAAAAGCTGCACATGCTCAGTGCGTTCCCTCTGTCCATCCCAACCATCGCCTTACTGCGCCTATGGAGCATTCCCATTTTAAAAGCTGCACATGCTCAGTGCGTTCACTCTCTGCCCATCCCAACCATCTCCTTACTGCACTATGGAGGATTCCCATTTTAACAGCTGCACATGCTCAGTGCGTTCCCTCTCCATCTATCCCACCAATAACGGAGTTATATCACTGCCGCGCTGTGTCTACGGAGGAGTGTTGTCACCCTAAGACAGGCCTATGGAACTCCCCCCCCTTCTCCATTATATGCGGGAGGCGGTGTTCTGTAGTTCACAGATGATAGTAAGTACAGCTGTGAACACTGCTGGCATTTCAGTTCAGGATTTCTGGCAGGATCAACAGGCATTCACTGTGCTTGCTGAAAATGCACTGAAAAGAAAAAAAAAAAACCAATGCCGCTTCCACATCCAAGGATTGGTAAAGCCGCAATAGGACATTTTTCTGGTTTGGTTTACACACAGATTAACCCTTTCACCGTTAACTGTTCCTGCACAGAAAAAAAAAAATACACAAAATAAAAAAAAACAAAAAACACAAAAAAAACAAACACACACACAAAAAAAACACACAAAAAAAACACAAAAAAACACAAACACACAAAAAAACACAAAAAAAAAAACAAAAAAACCACAAAAAACCAGCACAACCAACATGGAAATGCACATTTTTCGAAGCACTGCGGCAGGTTGATGCGTGCTGAGTGCAATGTGGTGCGACCTCAAGTCTGTGGTGCTGGACTGATGGATGAAGCCGGGAAGCCAATGGTTGCTGCGGGTGACAGGACCCCCCGGGACCCATCATGTGACCCCAGGACAGGACACGGACCGCGCTGACACTTCCTCAATAGATTACATTTCAGCCGTAAAACACCCCGAAAATAGACAGAACCCGGCGCTGGTCGGCTTGTATATGGAAAGGCAATCATGGCGTCTATTTATATCCTCCCAGCAGGTCGGGTTCAGGTGTCACCGCAGGACGGGGAAATCGCTGCCAGACCCATGAAGACCCTGCATCCCTCATTACATCAGATCCAAAAATTAGAGCGCAACAGGTGGGGCGCAGATGCAGACCCCCCAGGAGGCCGTCACTGCACTGACTCTGCTCTGTTTAACTCCTAACTAGTTCAAAAGCTGCCCATTTACCGCCCCCCGCCCTGCAGAGGATGCAGGAGCAGCGTCATCCCGGCCAAGACATCCAAAGACCGGACAGTCCGGAGAAGCTGCTGCAGCCGATGCGGCAGACAGGGAAGTAAAGCTGTATTACACCCAACAGCAAACACGGCAGCTTTAGCCATTCTCAGATGTGACGGCTGCAATGGTTCTCACTTTTTAGGCTCACTTTCATTTCAACTGGTGATCCAGCCAGCAAGTCTGTTTTCCCCAGCAGAAAAAGCACTCTTGCAGTTACAGGGATGAGACAAACCATTTACCGCCGGACGGGGGTGCTTACAGTAATCAGCTTTTATTCAGTCATGTAAAATCTTTATCCCAAAAGAAAATTACTGTAAGTGATCATAAAGCATTGGGCTCCATGCACACTGGGGGGGGGTTTGATAACGCCGGTAAAGTTAGCTGTGTAAAGTCACATTAAAAACTGGAGTTTTTCAGCGTTTTAGTTTAGTGGGTATTTTTTGGTAAAAAATGCAGTTTTTCACAGCTTTAAAAAAAAAAAAAAAAAAAAAAAAAAAAAAAAAAAAAAACCACACTGCTCTAGAAGCGCACTAGTTCTGGGTTTTTCCAGCCCAAAAAACACATCGATTACAAAAGGCGAACTTATCCTTTAACCACTTCCTGTCCGGACACTTTTACCCCCTTCCTGACCAGGGCAATTTTCAGCTTTCAGCGCTATCACACTTTGAATGACAATTGCGCGGTCATGCAATACTGTACCCATATGAATTTTTTACCATTTTTTTGAGACAGATAAAGCTTTATTTTGGTGGTATTTATTCACCGCTGGGATTTTTATTTTTTTTACTATGTAAATGAAAAAGTCCAAAAATTTTGAAAAAGTGTTTTTTTTTATAAAATTTTGCAAATAAATAATATTTCATCCTAAATCTTGGCCAAAATTTATTCCGTTATTTTTTTAGTAAAAAAAAAATCCAAATTAGTTTATAACCAAACATTATAATTTTTAAACATTTTTTTTTACATTTTTATTTTATTTTTTATTTTTATTTTTTATTTTTACATACTGTCACCCTAGCAGTACAGTGTCACCATGGTGACACTGTACTACTTGTGGGGGGTGATGAAGATTTTTTTTTTTTTTTTTTACACTGATTGCTTTTACACCCATATAGGATGTAAAAGCAATCATTTCTCTTTCTCTCTGTCTGCATTCTTGCAGTCATTGAGAAATACTGAGTGAGCTGTGATTGGTCACAGCTTGTCACATGGTACAAGGCTGTTGTGAATAGCCTTGTACCATGTGACCTCTGTGATCATTCACAGATTTCACACGTAGTAAGCAATGATGTCACAAGTGACATCTTGCTCACTACTTTGCATGTGATCACTGATTCGCCAATCAGTGATCACATGACCGGGACCTCGTACAGAGGTCCCGTCCGACGATCGGTGTTTCACTGTGTCCGGAGGACACAGCGGACACCGGATCGCGGTGGTGCGCGCTCCTAGGGAGCGCGCACAGCTAGAAAAGGCGGGTGCCGTTTAGGAACGGCAACCCGACCTTGGACTGCCACCGCCCTGCCGTTTATAAACAGCAGGCGGACGGCAAGAGGTTAAAGAGCGGCCGGCCTACAGCCCCCCCACTAAGAGTAATGGCAGCAAACGGACGGCGGCGGATCTCACCTTCCTTAGGCGGTGCGGGAATTCTGGAGGTTTTGCGTCTTTGATTCTGCTGGTGGGAAATAAAATAAAAGTTTAGAAGGTATCCAAGTTATGCGTAGAATCCCCGAGGGGGGGGGGGGGATGGGGGGAGGTGTTACCCACAAAACAAAAACACCCAAACAAACCTCAAAAATGTCAATTCCCCCCCCCCCCCCCCAATAATGAGAAAGGGTTGGGGGCCACTCAGACCTGAAAATTCCCGCCAGGGTACTTAAAGCGGGGGGGTTCAAGGCAGTTGAGGGGCAACAATCCTGGTGTTCCATTTAATGTATCTAAAAGACAATTTGGGGTTTTTTCCCTGGAAGGGGCAGAAAGTGTTCTCAGGCTTGTAGGCCGTCTGTGTCCCCATTAGGGAGATTTACACTCTATTTGATCTGGTGAAAAGGAAGGAGAAAAAAAAAAAAAACCCATACACACAAAACAAACAACAAGGGGGGGGAGCTGGGTCAGCACAGGAATTGCCCAGAACTCACAAGTCTCCCCCCTTGGATGATTTTGCGATCTTCTAGAAGAGGGTCATGGCTGCCATATTCGCTCCGATCGATTATAACATCGTTCTCTCCCAGAGTAATAATCGATCGAAGAGAACAGAATCAGCAGATGTCAGTTGTTAGCGGAGGGACCATTGCAATCCTGTGATGAGATCCGTGCGATCCACTGAAAAGTGATCAGATTGGCGATCGAATCATCTCAGTGTCGCAGATTGATGCCAAACGATCGATACCCGTCCACCCGGCCAGCTCTGCGCAATCCAAACTAGTCCAATCTAAGATGAGCCCCCTTCCCAACCTCCCACTCTGCACAGCCCCCCCCCCCCCCTTTGCATCACCCCCCCCCCCACTCTGCACAGCCCCCCCCCCCTTTGCATCACCCCCCCCTCCACTCTGCACAGCCCCCCCTTTGCATCCCCCCCTCCACTCTGCACAGCCTCCCCCTTTGCATCCCCCCCCACACAGCCTCCCCCCTTGCATCCCCCCCCCCACTCTGCACAGCCTCCCGCTTTGCATCCCCCCCCCCCACTCTGCACAGCCTCCCCCTTTGCATCCCCCCCCCCTCTGCACAGCCACCCCCTTTGCATCCCCCCCCCCACTCTGCACAGCCTCCCCCTTTGCATCCCCCCCCCCACTCTGCACAGCCTCCCCCTTTGCATCCCCCCCCCCACTCTGCACAGCCTCCCCCTTTGCATCCCCCCCCCCCCACTCTGCACAGCCTCCCCCTTTGCATCCCCCCCCCACTCTGCACAGCCTCCCCCTTTACATCCCCCCCCCACTCTGCACAGCCTCCCCCTTTGCACCCCCCCTTTGCATTCCCCCCACACACACTCACTCCACACAGCCTCCCCCTTTGCATCCCCCCCCCCCACACTCCGCACAGCCTCCCCCTTTGCACCCCCCCCCCCACTCTGCACAGCCTCCCCCTATGCGCACCCCCCCCCCCACTCTGCACAGCCTCCCCCTTTGCACCCCCCCCCCCCCCCCACTCTGCACAGCCTCCCCTTTGCATTCCCCCCACACAGCCTCCCCATTGCATTCCCCCCACACAGCCTCCCCCTTTGCACCCCCCCCACACTCCGCACAGCCTCCCCCTTTGCATCCCCCCCACACAGCCTCCCTCCGCACAGCCTCCCCCTTTGCACCCCCCCCCACTCTGCACAGCCTCCCCCTTTGCACCCCCCCCCACTCTGCACAGCCTCCCCCTTTGCACCCCCCCACTCTGCACAGCCTCCCCCTTTGCACCCCCCCCCACACAGCCTCCCCTTTTGCATTCCCCCCACACACACTCACTCCGCATAGCCTCCCCTTTGCATCCCCCCAACTCTGCACAGCCTCCCCCTTTGCACCCCCCCCCCCACACTCCGCACAGCCTCCCCCTTTGCACCCCCCCCCCCCACACTCCGCACAGCCTCCCCCTTTGCACCCCCCCCACACTCCGCACAGCCTCCCCCTTTGCACCCCGCCCCCCCCACACTCCGCACAGCCTCCCCCTTTGCACCCCCCCCCCCACACTCCGCACAGCCTCCCCCTTTGCACCCCGCCCCCCCCCACACTCCGCACAGCCTCCCCCTTTGCACCCCCCCCCACACTCCGCACAGCCTCCCCCTTTGCACCCCCCCCACACAGCCTCCCTCCGCACAGCCTCCCCCTTTGCATCCCCCCCCACACTCCGCACAGCCTCCCCCTTGCACCCCCCCCACTCCGCACAGCCTCCCCCTTGCACCCCCCCCACTCCGCACAGCCTCCCCCTTGCACCCCCCCCACTCCGCACAGCCTCCCCCTTGCACCCCCCCCCCCACTCCGCACAGCCTCCCCCACTCCGCACAGCCTCCCCTTTGCCTCCCCCCCCCACACAGCCTCCCCTTTGCATTCCCCCCACACACTCACTCCGCATCCCCCCCCCACATTCCGCACAGCCTCCCCCTTTGCATCCCCCCCCCCCCCACACACAGCCTCCCCCTTTGCATCCCCCACACACACACTCACTTCGCACAGCCTCCCCCTTTGCACCCCCCCCCCCCCCGCACAGCCTCCCTTTTTGCACCCCCCCCCCCCGCACAGCCTCCCTTTTTGCACGCACACACCCCCCGCACAGCCTCCCTTTTTGCACCCCCCCCCCCGCACAGCCTCCCTTTTTGCACCCCCCCCACACACAGCCTCCCTTTTTGCACACCCCCCCCCCCACACACACAGCCTCCCTTTTTGCACACCCCCCCCCCACACACACAGCCTCCCTTTTTGCACACCCCCCCCCCACACACACAGCCTCCCTTTTTGCACACACCCCCCCCCCCCATACACACAGCCTCCCTTTTTGCACACCCCCCCCCCCCACACACACAGCCTCCCTTTTTGCACACCCCCCCCCCCACACACACAGCCTCCCTTTTTGCACACCCCCCCCCCCCACACACACAGCCTCCTTTTTGCACACCCCCCCCCCCACACACACACAGCCTCCCTTTTTGCACACCCCCCCCCACACACACACAGCCTCCCTTTTTGCACACCCCCCCCCACACACACACACAGCCTCCCTTTTTGCACACCCCCCCCCCCCACACACACACACAGCCTCCCTTTTTGCACCCCCCCCCCCCCACACACACAGCCTCCCTTTTTGCACACCCCCCCCCCCACACACAGCCTCCCTTTTTGCACCCCCCCCCCCACACAGCCTCCCTTTTTGCACACACCCCCCCCCCCCCCCACACACAGCCTCCCTTTTTGCACACCCCCCCCCCACACAGCCTCCCTTTTTGCACCCCACCCCCCCACACAGCCTCCCTTTTTGCACCCCCCCACACAGCCTCCCTTTTTGCACCCCCCCACACAGCCTCCCTTTTTGCACATCCCCCCCCCCCCCGCACAGCCTCCCTTTTTGCACCCCCCCCGCACAGCCTCCCTTTTTGCACCCCCCCCCCCGCACAGCCTCCCTTTTTGCACCCCCCCCCCCGCACAGCCTCCCTTTTTGCACCCCCCCCCCCCCCCGCAGAGCCTCCCTTTTTGCACACACCCCCCGCACAGCCTCCCTTTTTGCACCCCCCCCCGCACAGCCTCCCTTTTTGCACCCCCCCCGCACAGCCTCCCTTTTTGCACCCCCCCCCCCCCGCACAGCCTCCCTTTTTGCACCCCCCCCCCCGCACAGCCTCCCTTTTTGCACCCCCCCCCCCGCACAGCCTCCCTTTTTGCACCCCCCCCCCCCCCCGCACAGCCTCCCTTTTTGCACCCCCCCCCCCCCCGCACAGCCTCCCTTTTTGCACACCCCCCCCCCACACACAGCCTCCCATTTTGCACACCCCCCTCCCCCCCCCACACAGCCTCCCTTTTTGCACACCCCCCTCCCCCACACACACACAGCCTCCCTTTTTGCACACCCCCCCCCCACACACACACACAGCCTCCCTTTTTGCACACCCCCCCCCCCCCCCACACAGCCTCCCTTTTTGCACAACCCCCCCCCCCCCCACACAGCCTCCCTTTTTGCACAACCCCCCCCAAACACAGCCTCCCTTTTTGCACAACCCCCCCCCCCCAAACACAGCCTCCCTTTTTGCACAACCCCCCCCCCCACACACAGCCTCCCTTTTTGCACAACCCCCCCCCCCACAGCCTCCCTTTTTGCACACCCCCCCCACACAGCCTCCCTTTTTGCACACCCCCCCCACACAGCCTCCCTTTTTGCACACCCCCCCCACACAGCCTCCCTTTTTGCACACCCCCCCCACACAGCCTCCCTTTTTGCACACACACCCCCCCCCCCACACAGCCTCCCTTTTTGCACACCCCCCACACAGCCTCCCTTTTTGCACACCCCCCACACAGCCTCCCTTTTTGCACACACCCCCACACACAGCCTCCCTTTTTGCACACACCCCCACACACAGCCTCCCTTTTTGCACCCCCCCCCCCCCCCCCACACACAGCCTCCCTTTTTGCACCCCCCCCCCCCCCACACACAGCCTCCCTTTTTGCACACCCCCCCCCCCCACACAGCCTCCCTTTTTGCACCCCCCCCCCCCACACAGCCTCCCTTTTTGCACACCCCCCCCCCCACACAGCCTCCCTTTTTGCACACACCCCCCACACAGCCTCCCTTTTTGCACCCCCCCCACAGCCTCCCTTTTTGCACACCCCCCCCCCCCCCCCCCCCCACACAGCCTCCCTTTTTGCACACACCCCCCCCCCCCACACAGCCTCCCTTTTTGCACACACCCCCCCCCACACAGCCTCCCTTTTTGCACACCCCCCCACACAGCCTCCCTTTTTGCACCCCCCCCCCCCCCACACAGCCTCCCTTTTTGCACCCCCCCCCCCACACACAGCCTCCCTTTTTGCACACCCCCACACACACACACAGCCTCCCTTTTTGCACCCCCCCCCCCACAGCCTCCCTTTTTGCACACCCCCCCCCCCCCCCCCACACAGCCTCCCTTTTTGCACCCCCCCCCCCCCCACACAGCCTCCCTTTTTGCACACACCCCCCACACAGCCTCCCTTTTTGCACACCCCCCCCCACTCTGCTCAGGAAGTAATGATTTGTGCATATAAATCCCATGTACTGCCCCCGACACGCGGCTATAGAGAAAAACCTTATATTCCCACAGCTGATGCTGACACACCACACCGGCGGTCCGGCTCTTACCTGAGAGGCCATGTTCCTCTGTGGGGGCATATTCTCCTTACTGGGGGGGTCATAGGCAGCTTCCAGCAGTTCGGGGTTCACAGCCATGACATCCGAGAACAAGATCTGCAACAAGAGATCAGAGCTCAGGATAGGCGAGGGGCAGGGGGGGACGGAGGGGCAGGGGGGGGGGACGGAGGGGCAGGGGGGGGGGACGGAGGGGCAGGGGGGACGGAGGCAGGGGCACGACAGTTCAAGGCGATTTCTAGAGATATTCGGTATGGACAGTGCTCCTGGAAGGCCCCTCTCCCCCCTCCAGGCTCCGGCACCACCCCCTCACGGTCCAATGCTACTCTTCTAGTTTCTATGACACCCGGCATCATTCATCCCTCTTCCTATAAAGAAAAGTTGTCAAGGATCCGCCCACTGGGGGGGGGGGGGTCTCAGTAGCCCTGGGGATCATAGGAGAATGAAAATGATTTGGTGCCATTCATTGTTGCAAGGGATGGTGGGAACCCCTCATAATGGGCACAGACCTTGGAACTGAGCACAGGGATGGTGGGAACCCCTCATAATGGGCACAGCAGGTGTACAGACCCGGGAACTCAGAACAGGGATGGTGGGAACCCCTCAATGGGCACAGTGGGTGTACAGACCTGGGAACTCAGCACAGGGATGGTGGGAACCCCTCAATGGGCACTTATTACAATTGTAGATTTCAGAACTTACCTCTTATTTCTTTCCATCTTAAATGGTCAAAAAAAAAAAAAAAAAAAAACCCCACCCCCAGAACAGTGGGGAATGGGAGAGGTGATGAGCAGGGAGAGGGGCGCAGATTGCAGGTGATCCTCAGGACAGGCGCAGTGTCATGGCCCACCGTCAGCAGGACCCTGGATGTGTGCGCACCCCCCCCCCCCCCCTTCCCGCCCGTCACCCTCACATCCCAGCAGCTAATCTTAGTAAATCTCTCGGATCGTTGCCGGGGAAGGTGTCGGATTACTTGCAGTTATTTCTGGAACGACTCGCTCCCTGCCGCCATCCGGCGCCGACACCCCCAGAGACACCCCCCCCCCTGAATCTTCCAGCCATCCCAGGGCACTAGTCTGGGGGGGGGACAGAAATGGCAGCGGGGACACACAAGACCCAATCAAGTCATCGCTGGGAGACGGTTCAACAAGAGGGCAGATGGATGAGCCGGAAAATCTCTTCTAAGCAGACCGAAGTATTATGGGATGGGGGTGTGTGTGCGAAAGGCTTATAGAAGGAAGGATGCACAGTCAGCATCTGTATGAACAAACGGGATCAGAAAAAAAAAAAAAAAAAAAAAAAAAAAAAAAAAAAAAAGACACCAGGAACGATGCGTGAGATCCACCGAACAGACATGTATTGAAGATTTACTGGCATGTCCATCATCTGTGATAGAGCGCCCCCCAGCGGGTGGAAATAAAAAATGAACACTTAACCCATTAACTGCCAGGTATAGCCTTCTATTTGGCACCTGAGGGGGCCATTTAGCCACTTGCCCTCCACAGGACTAAAACCCGCCACCCCCCACCCCCGTTCCTCACCAGGCCATTTTTTGCGTTACTTTAACTGACAAATGCATGCCGCACCCAAATTAAATTTACAGACCTCCCCCCCCCCCCCCCCCCCAAAAAACAGAGCTTTCAGTGGTATTTGATTACCTCAGCGGTTTTTATTTTTTGCGCTTAAAAAAAAAAAAAAAAAAAAACACACAAGAGAGCCAAATTATAAAAAACAAAATTTCGTCATAAATTTTGGCCAAAATGTATTCCGCTCCGTGTCTTGCTAAAAAAAAAAAAAAAAAATCCCAATACATGTAAATTCATTGGTTTACGTAAACGTTACAGCATTTACAAATGGCGGTATATATACTGGGATTTTTTTTTTTATACTAGTAATGGCGGCGATCAGCGGTTTATAGCGGGACTGCGGCAGGCATTCTGACACGGGGGGGGGGAGAAGGACTTCGTGTCACTGACTTCCCCAGTGACACTAATACAGTGATCAGCGCTAATAAAAAGCCCCGACACTGTACTAATGGCACTGGGCAGGAAGGGGTTAACATGAGGGGCAATCAAAGGGTTAACTGTGTGTGATTTACTAAGGAGACATGCTGCTGTGCAAAGAAATACAAAGCAGCATGCTGGTGCTGACAGGGGGGAGATCGGTGTTTACATACAGACCTCTCCCCTGTCCGTGTTCCTCGGTGATCGCTGGGTGCCGGAGGGGAATCTCTGGCCGGGACCCGGTGATGGACAGCTGTATGGACGCACACATATACATACGAGTTCGTGTACTCAGGACACATCGAATGGAAATACTCAGATAATGGAAGCCCTCTGTTGACCAGTTTAGGGTACTGCAGACAGTGGACGCCCCCTCTAGTGACCCCAGCAGGGTATTGCAGACACTGGAAGCCCCCTCTAGTGACCCCAGCAGGGTATTGCAGACACTGGAAGCCCCCTCTAGTGACCCCAGCAGGGTACTGCAGACACTGCACGCCCCCTCTGTAGCAAACCTGCTCATCAGAGTGGAAGCGGAGTTCTTTTTCTTGTTCCTTCTGTTATTTGAGGTATTCCTGGATCATTCCTCACATCCCCCCTTTCCCTTCCTGAGAGACCAACGTTATCTCCTGACAGATGGTGGGGGTCAGCCCAGGAGAAACATTCCTGGTGGGGCCAGCAGGCTGGGAAAACGCTCACCTTTCTCACCTACGTCTGATAAGGCCGCATTTCTCAGAGGGCTGGGAAGCATTGACCCAAGACGGCGTAAGCCCACACGTTATCAAACTGACCAGAGTAATTGAACATTCCTCAGGTGAACCGTATGTTTCATGTCATGTATTATGAAGCTATAGTTAATTCAGTTTCCCACTGACCACTCCTAAAACGTGTAGTAAGAGCCCCCCTCCCCTTTGAGAGGGACTCTAAGAGAGACAAGTGAGCTAGAGTTGTGTGACACACAGATCTCCGAGGTAACATCGTAACAGAGGAGATCAAAGAACCTTTCTGCTCTGCACTTGGATCTGCCAACCCAGGAATATGGGCAAGTAACTTAACCCTGTAATCTTCCTCCTAATTATCTCTTTGCTGTGTCTTTATATACAAATATACATATTTTTGTGACATCTCTTTGTAAATATTTTATCGCACCTGTTTTGACCCTTTTAGTAATAAATCTTTCTTTCTGAAAGTGTTAAACTGTTTCTAAGTGCTTACTTGCAATTCACGAATCCCTGCCTTTGAAGAGACGATACTGTTTGTTATATCTCTGTATAGCAGGTCCGCGGGCCGTGCTATATAGATCCGTATTTCAACCATTATAGTGTATATTTGATAACGGGAGTTTCCCAGTCTCCGACAAAAGTGGTGGTGGCAGTAGAGGGTTAGTTGCGTAATTAACCCGACCCAGTAACAAGCGCATTCAGGCTGCAGGCACCGATTGTAGTCCATTAGCTGGGCAATCACCGTGTAGGGTGCAGCTGGGTGGGGCCTTGTTACGCGCGACACACCGCGGTTTTAGATCGGCCGGCCCTTCGGTCACGAGTTTGGTGAGAAGGTGTGGGGTCTGACGCCGTGGGCGTGACGTATTACTGTTAGTCGCGGTCGTGCGATTGTCGCGTGTGGGTGGCGGCGACCGCGGGTCGTGACACCCTCTAGTGACCCCAGCAGGGTACTGCAGACACTGCACGCCCCCTCTAGTGACCCCAGCAGGGTACTGCAGACACTGCACGCCCCCTCTAGTGACCCCAGCAGGGTACTGCAGACACTGCACGCCCCCTCTAGTGACCCCAGCAGGGTACTGCAGACACTGCACGCCCCCTCTAGTGACCCCAGCAGGGTACTGCAGACACTGCACGCCCCCTCTAGTGACCCCAGCAGGGTACTGCAGACACTGCACGCCCCCTCTAGTGACCCCAGCAGGGTACTGCAGACACTGCACGCCCCCTCTAGTGACCCCAGCAGGGTACTGCAGACACTGCACGCCCCCTCTAGTGACCCCAGGATAATGAAGGTTTTTTTCAAGTGACTTTTTAAATCATTTTACCAGCTTCAGTTTGCATTGCCCCAAGTCACCCCCCCCCCCCCCCTATATTCCCCCTCCAGTTACATTTCATACTTCCCCCGCCATGACAGGTCCACTTTACCTCCACCAAACTATGAGGGAGCACTTACCTCCTTCCCCTTACATGTATCCGCTTCCTTCCATTCCACATGGACGGAGGCCCGGTCCGGGTTGACGGAGGTCACGCTGGCACTGTGGATCAGTCCTGGAACAGAAAATACATGAAATGAGACTGAATCAGGAGTAAAAAAAACAAAAAAATATATACATACATACATATATACACACACACACACACACACACACACACACACACGGGGAGGGGGGGGGGCAGCTGGTGACAATCCCTCCATCCTCAGGGGCCCATGTGTGACAACACCGTCACGAACACCAATCATGAAGACAGACGGGGTACAATGACTCCTCTAGGGCCAGCTCATCCCCTGGAAAGGAATGGCCAACCAATCCCACTAACCCCTCCCATGAGGAGCTCCGGCACTCCATGTACAGAACGCTCTGCCAATAGTTAGACGTATTTATTAGAGTTGACATCCTGATTGGTTACCTCCCCTCCCCCGTCTGCTCCGCCAGTCACACATCAATACAATCATCACTTTACTATCCAGAATGAGATCAGATCACTCTTACCCCATGTGGGGGGGCCCATTGACAGCTTTGATGCCAGAGATATGGAGAACACACATGGGATGGGGGTAGGGACGGTTCATTTAGCGGAGAACCCTGGGAAATATTTTGAATTCCCGTCTCTCAGCATCGTTAGAACGGATGTCAAAATGCAGATTTTTTTGAACGCAGCAGCAAACTGCCGGACGGAGCTCCCCCCCCCCCCCCCCCCCGGGGGAGAGAGGAAAATTTGTGGCAGTAAACTGCCAATATATTATTGTAGATTTAGAACGAGGAAATTATTCCGCAGTGTGAAGGACAGAAACCGGCCCTCTCTGGAGACCCCTGACCTATGATATACATAAATTGTACGCCATCTGTCACAAGTCTGCCACACCCACAGCGACTAGCTAACCGAGGCACGCACGTGGGGCCGTGACTGGGGGTACGAGGGAATAAAGGGGATTTAACTTTGAATATATAAACTTGTATATAAGACCGGCCGTGATGTACTTCCACAGCCTGCACTACCTTTTGGCCACCACTAGAGGGAGACTCCACTCCAATCCAGCTGGAAGACCACACACTGGCAGATACAAATCTTATATACAATCTGGTGCACTGATTAGAGTTGAGGAGCAGCTTAGAATCACACCCTTCTAGGGTCCCTCCAGCAATCCTACAGTTAGAACCCCGGTGTTATCACTCTTACACCCCCCCCACACACACACCAGACATACCACAAAAGGTAGCCTGCCACCACCCAACAGTTTATCCACAGAACGGTCTGCTGAGGCACCCCACACACAGATCTCCGTCTGGCCGATCTGTTACCTTTACAATCTGCATTCAATCTGCCCACACACCGTGAAATTGAATACAGGTTGGCAATGAGCTTGACTGAGTGTTTAAAGCAGTGTTTCTCAACTCCAGTCCTCATGGACCCCCAACAGGTCATGTTTTCAGGATTTCCATTATTTTGCACAGGTGATTTGATCAGTTTCACTGCCTTAGTAATTACCACAGCTGTTTCATCTGAGGGAAATCCTGAAAACATGACCTGTTGGGGGTCCATGAGGACTGGAGTTGAGAAACACTGGTTTAAAGGCACTAAAATACGACACAATCTAATCCAATCTAATCTCTCCGGAGATATGAGCCCGAGATTAAATACACAGAAGTCAGTAATTAATTTTAAGATTTAATATCCCGAAAGTGGGCGGAGCATAAAATATGTACAAAAAAGAAAAAAAGTTACAGAAAATACAAAAATACAAGACGACACACAAATGACTATTCACTATAAAAGGGAAAAAAACAGAATAAAACTTTTACCGAGATCTATCCTGCGACTGGAGGATATGGTTTTTATATGTCGATGTGACCCACAGAGTGCCACATCAGAGGGAAGTATTTTCATCTCTCTGCAACTAATATTTTAGCTTTTATGAGAGATGAAACTTACTCCTCTGACGTATGGATATTCTGTTAGAGCTCCCAATGTCAGGGAGACAGATCGGAGCCCCCCTGGTGTCATGAGGCCAACCTGTCTCCAGCCGTTTCCTTCCCCAGAAGGTAACAAAATCTTATTAGCACCCAATGACAAGGACTGAAACTACATTTAGGATCACATATTGCTACAGGTCACCTCTCAGCTACTCACATCTGTACATTTATGTCACATTATACAGCCACCCCCCCCGCTATATTTGTATCATTACACCCCCCCCCCCCGCTATATTTGTATCATTACAACCCCCCCCCCCCCGCTATATTTGTATCATTACACCCCCCCCCCGCTATATTTGTATCATTACACCCCCCCCGCTATATTTGTATCATTACACCCCCCCCCCGCTATATTTGTATCATTACACCCCCCCCCCGCTATATTTGTATCATTACACCCCCCCCGCTATATTTGTATCATCATTACACCCCCCCGCTATATTTGTATCATTACACCCCCCCCCCGCTATATTTGTATCATTACACCCCCCCCGCTATATTTGTATCATTACACCCCCCCCCCCCCCGCTATATTTGTATCATTACACCCCCCCCCCGCTATATTTGTGTCATTGCACCCCCCCATATTTGCGTTATTGCACCCCCCCTATATTTGTATCATTACACCCCCCCCCCCCCCCCGCTATATTTGTATCATTACACCCCCCCCCCCCACTATATTTGTATTATTACACCCCCCCATTATATTTGTGTTATCTGCACACAGCGCCCTCTGATGGTAGGACATTCGCACCACACACCGCAGAGTGACTGACACTCCCTGCAGCCAATCCTCTTGTTGCTCGGGTTCCTCCTGTCACCCTCCGTCCAATCACAGGCCGCAGCAACCGGTGCAGGGGGCGGGGAATGTATTTGAATGTAGTTGGGGGGGGCGGCCCGGTACTCACCATTACTCCGCATGATCTTAATGAGCGTCCCGATCACCATCCTGCCCGCTATCAGCTGCTCCATCCTCGGCCTGACACCCGCCGTACACCCGGAGAGAGGTGATCCGCCCGCACAGCCCGGCTATGTATACACGGAGGAGTAGGACGAGGCGTGTCCGTATCCTCTATCCGATCCCAATCCGTACCGAGATCAGCGACCTCCTCACCGCCGGCCCGGATAACCCGCCGCCACTTTTTAAACAAAGCACGCCTCTCGGCTACGTCACCACGTATCGCGGCACGTAAAACTGCATCTCCCGGCATCTAAAGTCATACTACGCATGCGTCAACCCTCCGACCTTTGGTCACGGGAGGATGCCCTATTCATCATAAATGTTCTCCTTCACAATAGCCATTTTACTTGAGCACGCTCCTTAACTAACGTGGATTAGTCTCCGATAAAATGGCCGCCGGCTACTTACTGCACTATGCATGTCTACAGACATATGGTGGCGATGTTCATTTACTACGCATGCGCTTGCCTACCGACCTTTCTTCACAAGAGGACGAATAATTCTTTATATGTCTCCTTTACGGCGGCCATTTTACCTGAGCAGTACATTCACTAACCTGATATCTATCCCCGACAAAATGGCCGCCGGCTTCAATAACACCGTAGTCAGTTTATTATAGACAGTTCAGCTTCTCGAGTTTCTGTGGGGAACAATTCGCCTTCAGACAATGAGGCCCAATTATACAAGTCATATGCAGAATTTAAAAGTTTTATGCAAACCACATCAAGAGAACATTTAACAGGTTCCATGTCAATAGTCATCACATTTCAGCTTTTTTTTTTTTTTAAATAATCCCGGGTGATCCTGCCATGGAGGTCCTTGTTCAAGCACTTCCTGTTATAGGGTGACAACGCTCTGTCCCTGTCTTCCTAAAGTGCTCCTGCATTGTCGCCTTGGCTTCTGATAGAGACTAGAACAGGCCATTCCTACACACAATATTATTACAGGTACTTATATAGCTCCTTATATACCAGGCAGGTGGTGCCGTGGTTGGGATTCGAACCAACGACCATGGTGCTGCCAGGTAGAGGTGCTAACCACTTAGGTACTGTGGGTAGGAAGTGGCTGAAAAGTGGCTGCAGGAAGATCAGCAGCACAGAGACTAGAGAAAGGAGGAAAAAAAAGTAAAAGCAAGGATTTTATTGTAACCATGACATCTGTTTATATTACACAGCAAAATCACCATTATTTAGGGGTTAACTTCCACTGCAACAGGGTCTCCACACTGCGGCCCTTTGCTTGTTTGTATACAGCCCTTGAGGCACTATTTCATCCACTGATACTAACAATGGGGCCAATGACACCAACAAGGGCCAATTACACCAATGATGGGGCACAATTCTTCCCAATAACACCAACAATGGGGCCAATTACACCAATGATGGGGCACAGTTCCTCCCAATTACACCAACAATGGAGCCCAAGACACCAATGATGGGGCACAATTCCTTTTTTTTCTTTCCCTCCTTCCTTCTTTCTATACGTCTCTCTTTCTTCCTTATACTTCTCTTTCTCTCTCTTTCCCTCCTTTCTTTCTCTTTTTCTCTCTCTCCCCTTCTTTCCCTCCTTCTATAACGTCTATTTCTTTATCTCCTGTTTCCCTCCTTCCTTCTTTCCCTCCCTTCATTCTTTCCCTCCATCCTTTCTTTCCCTCCTTCCTCCCCACCCATACTCCCCGCCAGCCTTGTGTCTTCTCTCCCCCCCTTCTTCCTTCTTTCCCCCTTTCTTTCTATACGTCTCTCTTGATTTCTTTCCATTCTTTCTTTCCCTCCTATACGTCTCACTTTCTCTCTCTCTCTGTCTCCTGCTTCCCTCTGTCTTTTGTCTCCTTCCTTCCTTCTTTCTCTCCTTCCTTCTCTCTCTTTCCCTCCTATACGTCTCACTTTCTCTCGTTTCCCTCTTTACTTCTTTCCCTTCTTCCTTCTTTCTATACATCTCTCTTTCTTATACTTCTCCCCTTTCTTTCTCTTTTTCCCTCCTTATTTCTTTATTTCCCTCCTTCTATACATCTTTCATTTTCTGTTTCCCCCTTCCTTCCTCCTTTCCCTATTTCCTTCTTTCCCTCTCATTCTTTCTTTCCATACGTCTCTCTTTCTCTCTCTCTGGCTCCTCTTTTCCTCCTTTCTTTCCCTCTTTTATTCTTTCTTTCTATACGTCTTTCTTTCTTTGTCTCCTGTTTCTCTTTCCCTCCTTTTTTTCCCCTCCTTCTATACATCTCTCTCTGTCTCCTGTTTCCCTCCTTCCTTCTTTCTCCCCGTTCTTCCTATCCCTCCTTCCTTCCTTCTTTCTATACATCGCTCTTTCTTATACTTCTCTTTCTTTCTCTCTCTCCTGTTTCTCTCATTTTTCTTTCTTTCCCTCTTTCTATACATCTCCTTCGTCCTTTCTCTGTCTCCTGTTTTCCTCCTTCCTTTCCCTCTCTCTCTATACATCTCTTTCTCTCTCTCCGTATCCTGTTTCTCTCCTTTCTTTCCTTCCTTCTATACGTCTCTCTTTCTCTCTCTCTCTCTGTCTCCTGTTTCCCTCTTTCTTTCCCTCCTTCTTTCTATACTTCTCTTTCTTATACCTCTCTCTCTCTCTCTCTCTCTCTCTCTCTCTCTCTCTCTCTCTCTCTCTCTCTCTCTCTCTCTCTCTCTCCTCTCTCCTTCCTTTTTTCTTTCCCTCCTCCTTTCTTTCCCTCTTTTATTCTTTCTTTCTATAAGTCCCTCTTTCTTTCTCTCTGTCTCCTGTTTCCCTCCTTCATTCCTTCTTTATATACATCTCTCTTTCTTATACTTCTCTTTCTTTCTCTCTCTGTCTCCTGTTTCTCTCCTTTTTCTTTCTTTCCCTCCTTCTATACGTCTCTTTCTCTCTCTCCGTCTCCTGTTTCCCTCCTTCCTTCTCTCTTTCTCTGTCTCTCTTTCTCTTTCCATCCTTCTCTCTCTTTCTTCACCTCCTTCTATACCTATATTTCTCTCTCTCTTGTTTCCCTACTTCCTTCTTTCCCTCCTTCCTTTTTTCTTTCTCTCCTACAAAAAAAATGTAAAACAATAATAAAATATAAAATTGTAAAAAAATAAAAACCTACTGACACTAGTGGCAGAACTACCAGGGTCAAAAAGGTCGCTCTTGCGACCGGGCCCTGGCGTTCCTCCACCGGGCTCCGAGGAAAGGGTCCTCGGGCTTTGGGCTGCTCAGTCCAAAATGCCCGGGCCTATTTTTTGTCCCAGTTTGGGCCTGACAGAAGGGAAGGGTTAACACAGAGCACGCATGGAGTCATCTCTAGATGCTCCGCAAGGCTCCATTCTGTTACAGGAAGTGAGGTGGCGGAGATAACACTAAAATCGGGGGGAGGGGCCCTGAAAATTGCCACCCTAGGCAAACGCCTTGTTTACAGTAAATATGCCACTGCCCTCACTTCCCTTTGTTTGGAATGGGCAGTGCACATCAGTTGCGGTCAAGTAAACTGCTCAGTGCACACTACAAATTCTATAGTCCCAATGTCTTAGTCCCTAGTCTCAAATGCAAACTTCATAGTGCCGAGTCCATAGACCATAGTCCCAATGTCATAGTTCCTCGTCCAAAATCCATAGTGTCGAGTTCTTACACCATAGTCCCAATGTCACAGTCCCCTAGTCCATAGACCATAGTCCCAATGTCATAGTGCCGAGCCCATAGACCATAGTCCCAATGTCGTAGTGCCGAGCCCATAGACCATAGTCCCAATGTCATAGTCCCTAGTCCCAAATCCATAGTTCATACTGCCTAGTCCATAGACCATAGTCCAATTTCATAGTCCCTATCTTCTAATCCATAAAAAATACTGTATATACTGTCTCTGCTCATATAGAACCACCACATGTCCACATACCCCGCCACATGTCCACATACCCCTGCACACCTGTCCTCACACCCAGGCAGGCTCCTCATCAGCCTTCAGAAATAGTTAGCATGGGAAATGATCAGCACTGGACAGAACATTTTGAAGATTTTTATATTTTAATAAAACACAAATAAACTGAAAAGAAGGCGGATGACTTCCAGCGATACTCCGCACAACGGACGGTCCAGCCTTTCCTTGGATCTGCTGAGTTTGTGTTGTCCAGGTGTCAGTCATCCAACATCCGTCCCAGTGATGGTCCACGTTCAGTGCCGGGACTCTTCCTTTACTACAGAAGGAAATCGAATTGTACATGAACACAGCACGTCCTACCGGGGCTGGAATATGGGGGGCGGTACTTACCTCTGGGGACATTCACTTGGTTGGAGATTAGGATTTCAATGTGAACTCTGTCCCTTAATGAGGAAGCTTAATGGGTCCTCCTGTGTCCTCCAGCGCCGTATCTCGTACCTACCCAATGGCTTTCTTAATAAACGTGGAGAAAGGTTTCATCATTTGGAAAGCTGTCCGTTCTAAACATAAAGCAGAAAATATAAATCTTTTTTATTGTTACATGGCCAGGGCAACCTTATTCTGTATTCACTGACTTCCTGTTTCAGAAACATAACAGGAAGTGAGGAGAAATCTCGCTTTCAATGAGGAGAAATCTCTTCCCGCTAACAATAAATCTGAATTGGGATTGTTCTTGAATGAAAAGCTGCTGGTGCAGAGAGCGCCATCTCACAGCAACCAATCACACTTCATCTTTCAGTTACCTGACTTCAGCAAGTAAAAATCTCATCACAAAGGAAGTGAAGATAAATCTCCCAGTAGAAACATTTCCAACCCACCCCCCAAAACAAACCAATCCCCTCTTTATGTCCCACTCTCTGGAATCAGGACCCCGAAACACACCAACCCTAAGTTCCACTCTCTGCGATAAAGACCCTGAAACACACAAATCCGCACCCTATATCCCCTTTCTCTGGGATCAGGACCCCAAAACACAACAAATCCCACCCTATGTCTGACACTCTGGGATCAAGACCCCAAACACCCCAATCCCCACTCTGTGGCCTCATGTCTGTGTTCAGGAGCCCAAAAACATATCAATCCCCACCCCATGTCATGCTTCTCCAGGATCAGGACCCCAAAACACACCAATCCCCACCCTATCTCCCATTCTCTGGGATCAGGACCCCGAAACACATCAATCCCCCACCTGTGTTTCATTCTTTGGGATCAGGACCCCAAAACAAAGCCACTCCCCACCCGGTGTCCCACATTTTGGGATCAGGACCTCAATAGGGATCAGGAACCCTAAAACACCCCAATCCCTACCATGTGTCCCCTACTCTGGGGTCAGGACCCTAAAACACACCAAACCCCACCCCCTGTCCCCCTTCTCCTGGATCAGGACCCCAAAATACACCAAACCCCACCCCATCCCCCTTCTTTGGGATCAGGACCCCAAATACACCAATCCCTGACCCATGTCCCCCTTCTCTGGAATAAGGACCCCAAAACACACAAAGCCCTGCCTTATGTCCCCTTCTCTCGGACCTGGACTCCCAAACACACCAATCTTAACCTTATGCCCCCACTCTCTGGGATTGGGACCCCAAAAGACACCAATCGCAACCCTAAGTCTCGTTCTCTCAGATCAGGACCCCAAAACACACCAATTCCCCCTTGTGTCCCACTCTTTGGGATCACGACCCCAAACCAAAACCAATCCCCACCCGGTGTCCCACTCTTTGGGATCAGGACCCCAGAACATACCAATTCCCTTCCTATGTCCCTCTCCCTAGGATCAGGCCCCCAGAACACCTCAATCCCCACTCTGCGTCCCACTCTCTGGGATCAGAACCCCAAATTATACCAATATCCTTCCTATGTCCCTCTCTCTAGGATCAGGATCCCCAAAACACCCCACCCCATCATGTGTCCCCTTCTCTGGGATCAGGACCCTAAAACACACCAAACCCCACCCCATGTCCCCCTTCTCTGGGATCAGGACCCCAAACCAAACTAATCCCCTTCCTATGTCCCCCTTCTCTGGGATCAGGACCCCAAACCAAACTAATCCCCTTCCTATGTCCCTCTCTCTAGGATCAGGACCCCAAAATACCCAATCCCCACCATGTGTCCCCTTCTTGGGGATCAGGACCCTAAAACACACCAAACCCTACCCACAGTCCCCCTGCTCTGGGATCAGGACCCCAAATTCACCAATCCCTGCCCCATGTCCCTCTTCTCTGGGATCAGGACCCCAAAAGACACCAATCTTCACCATATGCCCCTCTTCTCTACGATCAGGACCCCAAAAACAAACCAATCCCCTCCCTATGTCCCCCATCTCTGGGATCAGGACCGTAAAAAAACACCAATCCCCACTCTATGTCCCCCTTCTCTGGGATCAGAACCCCAAAACACACTAATTCCCTATCATATGTCCCACTCTCTGGATCAGGACCCTAATACAAACCAGTCCCCACCCTATGTCCCACTCTCTGAGATAAGGACCCCAAAACACCCCAATCCCCACCCTATATATCCTTTCTCTGGGATCAGGACCCCAAAACATACCAATACCCTTCCTATGTCCCTCTCCCTAAAATCAGGTCCCTAAAACACCCCATTCCCCACCCTATATCACACTCTCTGGGATCAGAACCTCAAAACATACCAATCCCTTTCCTATGTCCCTAGGATCAACACCCCCAAAACACCCCAATCTCCACCATGTGTCCCCTTTTCGGGGATCAGGACCATAAAACACACTAAACCCCACCTCCTGTCCCCCTTTTCTGGGATCAGGACCACAAAAGACACCAATCCCAACCCCATGCCCCCCTTCTCTGGGATCAGGACCCCAAATACACCAATCCCTGCCCCATGTCCCTCTTCTCTGGGATCAGGACCCCAAACACACCAATCTTCACCTTATGCCCCTCTTCTCCCGGATCAGGACCCCAAAAACCCTAATCTCCACCCTATATACTCCTTCTCTGGGACCAGGACCTAAAAACACAGCAATCCCCACCCCGTGTCCCACTTTCTGGGATCAAGACTCCAAAACACACCAATTCCCACCTAGTGTCCCCCTTCTCTGGGCTCAGGATCCCAAAACAAACCAATCCCCACCCTATGCCCCCCCTTCTCTGGGATCAGAACCCCAAAACACACCAATCCCCACTCTATGTCCCCCTTCTCTGAGATCAGAACCCCAAAACACACCAATTCCCTATCATATGTCCCACTCTCTGGGAGCAGGACCCTAAAACAAACCAATCCCCACCCTATATACCCCTTCTCTGTGATCAGGACTCCAAAACAAACCAATCCCACCCTATGTCCCCCTTCTCTGGGATCAGAACCCCAAAACACACCAATTCCAACCCTATGTTCAAACTCCCTCCAACCCCGTTCCCCCTCACTCAGCTACCCCCTCATCACCCCTCTCCCACGGCCCCACCACTGCTCTGACCTCCACTTCCACCCCACCCTACATTCCTCATACTGAAGCTCCCCCAACACTCCGCACCTTTGACCTTACTACCATCGAGGAAGTCTCCAAGATCCTCTCTGATGTCCGCCTCACCACCTGCCCCCTCGACCCTATCCCCTCACAACTTCAACGACCTCCCTCCCCCTCCATCCTACGCTCCCTCACCCACATCTTCAATCTCTCCCTCTCCTCCGGCACTTTCCCCTCCCCTCTGAAACATGCACACATCACCCCCATACTTAAAAAGCCCTCCCTGGACCCCAATGACCCGAACAACCTCAGACCCATCTCCCTGCTCCCATTTACATCCAAACTCCTCGAGCGCCTAGTCTACACCCACCTATGCTCTCACCTCAACGACAACAACCTCCTCGATCCCCTACAGTCCGGCTTCCGTCCCCTACACTCCACCGAAACCGCCTTACTCAAACTCTCCAACAACCTGCTAACCACCAAAGCTAATGGCCACTATTCAGTGCTCCTACTCCTTGACCTCTCTGTGGCCTTTGACACAGTTGACCACCCCCTTCTCCTCAAAAAACTACACTCCCTCGGCCTCAGAGATTCTGCTCTCTCCTGGCTCTCATCCTACCTGTCACAACGCTCCTTCAGCGTTACCTATAATGCTACCACCTCCCCCTCACTCCCCCTCTCTGTTGGGGTCCCTCAAGGATCCTTCCTCGGGCCCCTTCTCTTCTCCATCTACACCTCCTCCCTTGGCCAACTCATACACTCTCACTACCAACTACCACCTCTATGCCGACGACACACAAATCTATCTCTCAACCCCCCACCTCACCCCCTCGGTCTCCGCCCGAATCACACACCTATATCAGACTGGATGTCGCTCCACTTCCTTAAACTGAACCTCTCCAAGACCGAGTTTCTTGTCTTCCCCCCAGCCCGGACACCACCCCCCATTGACTTCTCCATCACATCCAACAACTTTTATTACAGAAGCATCAAAAACAACATGACACTTGTAATCGGGGTACATCTCACCCTGTACTGCGACGCAGCGCACCACATTGCAATACAGTTCCAAGCATACAATAAATACATTCAGAAATAAATACATTCGCTCAGCGGTATGATGCCTGACGTGATGTGCGTAGAGGATGAATCCCCCAGACCAACACATCATGCATGACGCCGCTTACCCCGAAACCATAGCATCCTAATACACAATACGTTTCCTAGTATCACTAATGCATGCAAAAACGAAAACCAAATATTACGATCTACAATAGGCATCACATCCAACAACGCCACCTTTTATTACAGAAGCATCAAAAACAACATGATACTGGTAATCGGGGTACATCTCACCCTATACTGCGACGCAGCGCACCACATAGCAATATAGTTCCAAGCATACGATAAATACATTCAGAAATAAATACATTCGCTCAGCGGTATGATGCCTGACGTGATGTGCGTAGAGGATGAATCCCCCGGACCAACACGTTATGCATGACGCCGCTTACCCCGAAACTATAGCATCCTAATACACATTACGTTTCCTAATAATACTAATGCATGCAAAAACGAAAACCGGATATTACGATCAACAATAGGCATCGGGTGTGTGTGTGGGGGGGGGAAGGGGGGAAAAAAAACACAGGCCCGAAGCTTTATTGAAAAGACAAAGACACGCAAGGGGGAGTAGGGGGAAGGGGGAAATCTTCAGACGTCCTCTTCCTCCTTAAAGTCCATCAAGGAAAAGTCTCTGAGCAGACTGAGGATCAGTCTGCGGCAGTCCTCAATGGATATCCTCTCCCGCTGGTGGATGAGGCGCTTTCTGGCGCACCATAAGCGTCCTTAAAACAGCACAGCACCCTCCAGGCGCCGTCAATGTCCTCCAGAGAAAAAGTCCCACAGAATAGTCCATTCAACACCCCAAAGTGAGTGATGGCTGTCTGTGGTACAAAGTCCTTGAGTTCAGGTTCCAGGGCCCCCAACAGGGCCTGAGCAAATGAGCACTCCCAGAAAACGTGGTGAGACGTTTCCTCATGGATGATGCAGAAGGGGCAGTGTCTGTATCTGCTCAGGTTCCTGGCATGCATAAATGTCCTGAGAGGCAACCCCCCTTGGATTGCCATCCATGCCAGGTCTTTGTGCCTGTTGGTGAGAATGTTGGAAGAAACATTCCTCCAGACCACCTTGCAGGTGTCTGAAGGCAGGCCTGGAACCGACTCCAAAATGTCGCTGGCTCGGATGAGCTTGTAGATAGTCTTTGGCTTCCACAAGTCAGGCTTGACTCCCTGCAGCCCTTGCTCCCTGATGAACTTGAAGGTGTCCAAGTAGTACCAAGGAGTGTCCCAGTTGTAGGGGATGGAACTATCCCAAGTGTCCCACCCCAGGGACCTCCAGAGAGGCAACAGGAAGAAGCGAGACATTGCGTTCCCGCCAGAGTCCATAATCCGTCTGGGCAAAGTTCTGCGGATGCAGTTGCAAGCAAAGAACACCCTCAGTTGGGTGGCGATGTCGGGCACGCCCTTACCGCCCTTGAGGGGTTCCTTGAACATGACTGCCCGCTTCACTCTGTCCATCTTGGAGCCCCAGATGAAGTGAAACACCTCCCTGGTGATGGCCTTACAGGTGTTGACCCGAGGGGGCCAGGCCTGGGCGAGGTACTGCAACACAGGGAGAATCTCGCTGCGGAGTACCAGTGTCTTCCCTTCGATGGTGAGGTCTCTGAGGCTCCAAAGTCCAAATTTCTGCAGATTTCACATACAACAATGCCACCTTTTATTACAGAAGCATCAAAAACAACATGTTACTTGTAATCGGGGTACATCTCACCCTGTACTGCGACGCAGCGCACCACATTGCAATACAGTTCCAAGCATACAATAAATACATTCAGAAGTAAATACATTCGCTCAGCGGTATGATGCCTGACGTGATGTGCGTGGAGGACGAATCTCCAGATCACCACGTCATGCATAACGCCGCTTACCCCAAAAACTCTAGCATCCTAATATACATTACGTTTCCTAATAATACTGATGCATGCAAAAACGAAAACCGGATATTACGATCGACAATAGGCATCGGGTGTGTGGGGGGGGGGGGGGAGGGGGGGAAAGGGGGGGAAAGAACACAGGCCCGAAGCTTTATTGAAAAGACAAAGACACGCAAGGGGGGGTAGGGGGAAGGGGGAAATCTTCAGACGTCCTCTTCCTCCTTAAAGTCCATCAAGGAATAGTCTCTGAGCAGACTGAGGATCAGTCTGCGGCAGTCCTCAATGGATATCCTCTCCCGCTGGTGGATGAGGCGCTTTCTGGCGCACCATAAAGCGTCCTTAAAACAGCACAGCACCCGCCAGGCGCCGTCAATGTCCTCCAGAGAAAAAGTCCCACAGAATAGTCCATTCAACACCCCAAAGTGAGTGATGGCTGTCTGTGGTACAAAGTCCTTGAGTTCAGGTTCCAGGGCCCCCAACAGGGCCTGAGCAAATGAGCACTCCCAGAAAACGTGGTGAGACGTTTCCTCGTGGATGATGCAGAAGGGGCAGTGTCTGTATCTGCTCAGGTTCCTGGCATGCATAAATGTCCTGAGAGGCAACCCCCCTTGGATTGCCATCCATGCCAGGTCTTTGTGCCTGTTGGTAAGAATGTTGGAAGAAACATTCCTCCAGACCACCTTGCAGGTATCTGAAGGCAGGCCTGGAACCGACTCCAAAATGTCGCTGGCTCGGATGAGCTTGTAGATAGTCTTTGGCTTCCACAAGTCAGGCTTGACTCCCTGCAGCCCTTGCTCCCTGATGAACTTGAAGGTATCCAAGTAGTACCAAGGAGTGTCCCAGTTGTAGGGGATGGAACTGTCCCAAGTGTCCCACCCCAGGGACCTCCAGAGAGGCAACAGGAAGAAGCGAGACATTGCGTTCCCGCCCGAGTCCATAATCCGTCTGGGCAAAGTTCTGCGGATGCAGTTGCAAGCAAAGAACACCCTCAGCTGGGTGGCGATGTCGGGCACGCCCTTACCGCCCTTGAGGGGTTCCTTGAACATGACTGCCGCTTCACTCTGTCCATCTTGGAGCCCCAGATGAAGTGAAACACCGCCCTGGTGATGGCCTTACAGGTGTTGACCCGAGGGGGCCAGGCCTGGGCGAGGTACTGCAACACAGGGAGAATCTCGCTGCGGAGTACCAGTGTCTTCCCTTCGATGGAGAGGTCTCTGAGGCTCCAAAGTCCAAACTTTTGACGCATCTTGGCCAGTCTCTCCTCCCAAGACTTCAGGGCTGCGCCCTCGGCACCAAACCAAACTCCCAAAATTTTCATGAAGTCTGTCTTGATGCCAAAGGGCATGGATGCAGAAGAAGGCAGGAACCACTTTCCGAAGAGCATGACTTCCGACTTCCCGCAGTTGACCTTTGCCCCCGAAGCTTGGCCAAAGTCCTCGCAGGTCTGGACGAGCAGGTCGATGGAGCGCTGGTTGGCACAGAACACCGTCACGTCGTCCATGTAGAGCGAGCACTTCACTTCCCGTCTGTCTGGTCCCGATGCGGTGATTCCCTCGATCTCTGGATTCCGTCTGATGCATTCGGCGAAGAGCTCTATACAGCAAACAAAAAGCAGAGGTGAGAGAGGACAGCCTTGTCTGACCCCGGAGAGGACCGGGAAGGGGTCAGTCTTCTAGCCGTTCACCTGCACGGAACTACAAATTTCATTATACATGATATCCACATACGAACAGAACATTTCCCCAAGACCAAACCTGCGCAGGGCTCTGCACATAAACCCATGGGAGACACGGTCAAAGGCCTTCTCCTGGTCAAGACTGACCAGGGCCGCGTGCACACGGCGGTCCTTGATGTACTGGACCGTGTCCCGGACAAGCGCTAGGCTGTCCACAATCCTGCGGCCAGGAATGCCACAAGTCTGATCCGGGTAGATTATCTGTCCGATGACAGCCTTCAACCTGTTCGCCATAACTTTGGCGAGGATCTTGTAGTCCACGTTCAGGAGAGAGATGGGACGCCAATTTTTCAAGTCACATCTCTCCCCCTTACGCTTGTACAGGATCGTGATCATCCCCTCCCTCAACGAAGGAGGCATCTTGCCCTCCACCACCATCTCCTCGTACAGCTCGAGCAGGTCCGGGCCCACGAGGTCCCACAGCGCTACATAGAGCTCCGCTGGGAGACCGTCGCAGCCCGGGGTCCTGCCTCGCCTAAAGGATTTAGCGGCAGAGTGCAGTTCCTCCAACGTCAAGGGGGCGTTGGTGGCCGACAAACCTGCAGGATCAATAGCATTAGAGATACCTGACAAGAACCTGTCGGCCGCTGCCGTGTCTGTTTCTTTGGGGGAGTAGAGGTCGGAGTAGTAGTCGCTGACCACTTCCATCACGGCCTCCTTCCCCTTCTGGAGTGTTCCGGTCTTGTCGCGCAGCTCAGACAGGGGAGTGTGTCCTGAGTGGAGTTTCCTGAAAAAGAAGGAGTTACACTTCTCACCTTTCTCGAGATGCTCCACCTTGGCACGGAAGACAATGTGCCTGGATTCTTCCTCAAAGTGCTTTTTCAAGCTCTTCTTGGTGTCCTCCAGGTCTTGCCTCACGTCCCAGCCACAGAGATGAAGGTCCTGCAGGGACTGCAGCTGACGCTGCAGCCTCCTGAGTTCCCTCCTCCTGGCGCACACTTGCTGGCGTCCCCTGGCCTGAAAGAAGCTGCGCAGCTTGACTTTCACGAACTCCCACCAGTCGCTTACCTTGGGAAAGAAAGACTTCTCCCCTCGCCAGGCACCGTAGGTTTCCCTGAGCTCCTCTAGCAGTTCCTCGTCGTCCAGCAGGGTGCAATTCAGCTTCCAGGAGCCTGGGCCCGGGGCAAAGCCCTCTCCCAGATCGCCTTGAAAGTGAATGGCCCTGTGGTCAGAGAAAAAGCAGGGAACCATGGAGAACCCGCGGTGCCTGACTGCCCTGGAGGTGAGCACAAAGTCAATCCTGGAGCGCACAGATCCATCGGGGCGGCTCCATGAGTAGTTCACGGAACCGTGCCCCACGGATCCCACTGCGTCTCGCAGGGAAGCCTCCGCAATCATCTCCCGGAGCAGCTTCGAGGTGGCGTCGAGTTTTGCATACATGCTGGAGCTGTGCCCATCCTCCTCTATCGGACAGTTAAAATCACCGCCGATTACTACTGTTCTCGTTGTGGCGAGTTGCGTCCGCAGGGTTTGGAAAAGTTCCAGCCGCGCGTTCTTCTCCGGGGAGGCGTACACGCTGATGAGCCTAACGGGCTCCTCCGCCCACGAACCATCTATGACCAGAAGGCGGCCACAGACGAGCTCATGGACGGAGTCAACGGTGAAACGTCCTCCCCTGATAAGAACCGCTACCCCTGCAGACTTGCAATCGCCACCCCCAGACCAGTAGGAGGGACCATGGGTCCACTGGGAGGACAAATGAGTGTACCTCCTCAGAGGGGGAAGTGCGCACTCCTGAAGCATGTACACATCACTCTGCTGTGTGGAAAGAAAGGTCAGCACAGTCTGCCTCCTAGACACATCCTTGATGCTCCTCACATTAATGGAAAAGATAGAGATCTCAGCCATCATGGGAAAGAGATGAAGGGGTTATTCGGCAGGGGCTGTGCTTACCTCCCCTGGGGAGGGGGGGCGACCTCTGCGGCCTGGCCAGGGTCCTGGCTCAGTCCGATCTGGTTGAGGACCTCATCGAAGTCGGTGGAGAGATCTGGCCCCGACCGGGTCAGAGCCATCTCTTCTTCCACCTCTTCCTCTTCCTCCAGTGTGTCGAGGTCCTCCCCCACGGGGTCGGGGCCTGCGGCATTCTGGAGGACAGCAGGCCGTTTGGTGGCGGAGGAGGGTTCCTCCGCCGCCGGGCTAGCCTGCTCCTTCTTCCGCTTCCTGATCCCCGCCGCAGAGCTGCTGACGGGGGTGGCAGGGGGAAGGGGCAGGAAATCCTCCTGTGAGGACAGGTCGGGGGGGGGGGTGGAACCCGGGCCCGGGAGGGGTGGGGCAGGGGGGCCAGGGGCGGGAGGGGCAGGGGCAGGAGGGGCAGGGGCGGGGGGGGCAGGAGGGGCAGGGACGGGAGGGGTAGGGGCGGGAGGGGCAGGAGGGCCAGGGGCGGGGGGGGCAGGAGGGCCAGGGGCGGGGGGGGGCAGGGTCCGTGGGGGCTGGGGTGGGGGGAGGGGGGTTCCTCTTACCTGGGTCCTTTGGGGGTTTCTGTGGTGCTGGTTTGGCGGCAGAGCCCTTGCTCAGGGCCCCAGCATACGTCCTGCTTCTCTCTGGGCAGTCCCTGTAGACGTGCTCTGACCGTCCACAGAGGTTGTAGGTTTTGGACCTCGGGCAATCCTTGGTCTCGTGACCTGCAGACCGGCAGAACCTACATGAAAGCACATGGCAATCCTTACCCTCGTGCCCCGGCTGTCCGCACCTGCGGCATGACTGGGGTTGATCCGGGTAGTGTAGGAGTCCCGCTGACGCTCCCAGGGAAAAGCACTGTTGCAGGTGTTGGAGATCTCCAGCGGGACGATCTCTCAGCAATCTGCAAAACACAGACCACTTACCAGTCCAGAAGCCGTTGGCGTCTAGTATCCGGACTGGGTCCTTCAACACGACGCAAAACCTTTGGAGATAGGTGGCGATGTCTCTACCAGGGACATGAGGGTTCCTCATGGACACCGTGATCCGCCTTTTGTCCCTTTGAATGGGAGAGTTCGCGATGAACTTGCGGAAGAGGGAGTCGGGTCCAGAGGTCTTCACTGCCTCCCAGTACCTTCTGCATACCTGTAGAGAAACAAAAGTTACGAAGAAAATACCTTTCATGAAGGATTGCACCGACAGGGTCTCTGCCTTGCTAAATCCTTGTTCAAGGATCATTTTCTTCCCGAAGACTTCCGGGGTCATGTCCGGGACTCTTCCTTCCACTTCTTTCAGCCGCAGCACGACTGTCTGCTTCATCCAGGGCTCCAGTGGAGGGAGACCGTCTGCAGGGCCGGAGCGATCTGAGGTGGAGGTGGAGGCGGAGGGGGCTTCTCCCGGGGTCTTGGCGGGGGCGGTGGTGGCGTTCTGTGGCTTCTTCGTGGTTTGCTTGTTCTTCCCCATCTTGTCGCAGAGGAGTTCTCAGGAGGGCTTCCCAGAGATCTTGATCGGATTCCTTCTCCTTCTTCTTCCTCGGCGGCTTCACTCTCGCTTAGCCTTTGAAAAGGCTATTGAGCGTCTACTGCCCGGAGGTAGTAACGCAGAGTGAACAAGGGGGGGGAAGATCACAAACTCGTTCTGTGTGGGGGCTAAGCCTCGAACCCAATAGCAGCAAGCAGGTGAAGCCGAATTTAATCGACGATCCTACCAGGCCGAGAAGAGGGTACCCACACAGACCAAATGGCTGGGATAGATGCAAGTGGTTCTCAACGTCCTAGCTGGAAGCAGGGACACCCCTAAAGGCAAGGTCGATACTACACTTGATCTTAGCCAAAAGGCCGAGCAACAACGCCACCATCAAACCCGCCCCGCAGGCCAGAGTACTTGGTGTCATTCTGGACTCCAACCTAACCTTCCAGCCCCAAGTCCAATCTTTAACAAACTCGTGCAGACTCCACCTCCGCAACATGCAGACTCCGCCTCCGCAACATTGCCAAAATCCGCACGTTCCTAACCCCACAAACCACTAAACAGCTCATCCACTCTCTCATCATATCACGACTCGACTACTGCAACTCCCTCCTCACTGGCCTGCCTCGCTGCTGGCTATCCCCGCTTCAGTCCATCCTGAATACAGCTGCCAGACTCATTCACCTTTCCAACCGCTCCATCTCCACCACCCCCCTCTGCCAATCCCTCCACTAGCTCCACTCAGTGTCCTCCACCCCTCTCTGCCAATCCCTCCACTGGCCTCCACTCAGTGTCCTCCACCCCCCTCTGCCAATCCCTCCACTGACCTCCACTCAGTGTCCTTCACCCCCCTCTGCCAATCCCTCCACTCAGTGTCCGCCACCCCCCTCTGCCAATCCCTCCACTGGCTCCACCCCCCTCTGCCAATCCCTCCACTGGCTTCCGATTGCGCAACGGATCAAATTCAAAATCCTAACACTGATGTACAAAGCCGTCCACCATACTGCCCCGAACTACATCACCGACCTAATATCCAAGTACCGCCCAACACGCACACTCCGCTCCTCACAAGACCTCCTCCTCTCTAATTCCCTGGTCTCCTCCTCCCATGCCCGCCTCCAGGACTTCTCCAGGGTGTCATCCATCCTCTGGAACTCCCTGCCCCAACCGATCAGATTATCACCTACTCTCCTCTCCTTTAGGCGCACCCTGAAAACCCATCTCTTCAGGGAAGCCTACCCCACCCCCTGCTAACTTGCCGACCTCCTCCACTCTTCCTACCACTCCATCCCCCACAGCCATCTCCTCCTGTGCCACCATCCCCTCCCTCCTAGATTGTAAGCTCCAAGGAGCAGGGCCCTCAATCCCCTCATGTTTTGCATTGTATTGGTATTGTTCTGTCACATGTTCTGTCCCCCTTTGTAATGTACAGCGCTGAGCGAACTATTGGCGCTTTATAAATACTGTATAATAATAATATGTCCCACGCTCTGAGATAAGGACCTCAAAACAACCCAGTCCCCACCCTATATACCCCTTCTCTGGGATCAGAACCCCAAAACACAGCAATCCCCACCCCATGTCCCACTCTCTGGCATCAGTATACCATTCACTGCCCCTAACCTCATCCCAGGAACAAAGGAATTTTCTCCTCCCCCACATTACAACATGGTTGTTGATTGTCAGCTCTGATGAACCAATCTCATCTCTATCATTGACCAGGAAGGTTAGCCCGGATCTCTCCGGGCCTCAAAAAATTGGAGTAAACTCATAATTGTTCCTCTCCACGGAAATCTTTAGTAAAAGGCGAAAGATTTATTCGATCTGAAGAGAAACCAGAGTATAGAGAACACAGGGGAGCGAGAACCCCCCACTGACAGACCGTCTCTGTTCACATCATGGAGAGCCCTCCCCCACCTAATATTTTGTATCATTCATAATCCTCCTCGTCACTGTCATCATACAGAGCAGGACAGAGAACATGAGGAGAGATAAGAAGATCGATATTATATTCATCACACCGATAAATCTCTATAGAAGATGAGCAATCAGCATGCAAATAAGGAGAAGAGGATCATGGGAGCAGACAGGCAGTGGGCGGGTCCTCCACTCAAACACGCCTACCCCCTACCCCCCTTCCAGTATGCGTCCTAATTGTGAGACACGATTCAGGCGGAAGAACAGAGAATGCCAAGAAAGTGGAAGATCCGGAACAATTCCATGTACAGAATGTATAAAGAGAAATCTCTTCCCAAGACTCATCCCTTCCACAATACAAGATCCAGAACAATCCCCCCATGTACAGAATGTATAAAGAGAAATCCCCCCCAGGACCCATCCCTTCCACAATACAAGATCCAGAACAATCCCCCCATGTGCAGAATGTATAAAGAGAAATCTCTTCCCAAGACTCATCCCTTCCACAATATAAGATCCAGAACAATCCCCCCCCCCCCCCCCGTACAGAATGTATAAAGAGAAATCTCCCCCCAGGACTCATCCCTTCCACAATACAAGATCCAGAACAATCCCCCCCCCCGTACAGAATGTATAAAGAGAAATCTCAACCCCAGGACTCATCCCTTCCACAATACAAGATCCAGAACAATCCCCCCACGTACAGAATGTATAAAGAGAAATCTCCCCCCAGGACTCATCCCTTCCACAATACAAGATCCAGAACAATCCCCCCATGTACAGAATGTATAAAGAGAAATCTCTTCCCAAGACTCATCCCTTCCACAACACAAGATCCGGAACAATCCCCCCATGTACAGAATGTATAAAGAGAAATCTCCCCCAGGACTCATCCCTTCCACAATACAAGATCCAGAACAATCCCCCCATGTACAGAATGTATAAAGGGAAATCTCTTACCAAGACTCATACCTTCCACAATACAAGATCCAGAACAATCCCCCCATGTACAGAATGTATAAAGAGAAATCTCCCCCCAGGACTCATCCCTTCCACAATACAAGATCCAGAACAATCCCCCCATGTACAGAATGTATAAAGAGAAATCTCCCCCCAGGACTCATCCCTTCTACAATACAAGACCCAGAACAATCCCCCCATGTACAGAATGTATAAAGAGAAATCTCTTCCCAAGACTCATACCTTCCACAATATAAGATCCAGAACAATCCCCCCATGTACAGAATGTATAAAGAGAAATCTCCCCCCAGGACTCATCCCTTCCACAATACAAGATCCAGAACAATCCCCCCATATACAGAATGTATAAAGGAAAATCTCCCCCCAGGACCCATCCCTTCCACAATACAAGATCCAGAACAATCCCCCCATGTACAGAATGTATAAAGAGAAATCTCCCCCCAGGACTCATCCCTTCTACAATACAAGACCCAGAACAATCCCCCCATGTACAGAATGTATAAAGAGAAATCTCTTCCCAAGACTCATACCTTCCACAATATAAGATCCAGAACAATCCCCCCATGTACAGAATGTATAAAGAGAAATCTCCCCCCAGGACTCATCCCATCCACAATACAAGATCCAGAACAATCCCCCCATATACAGAATGTATAAAGGAAAATCTCCCCCCAGGACCCATCCCTTCCACAATACAAGATCCAGAACAATCCCCCCATGTACAGAATGTATAAAGAGAAATCTCCCCCCAGGACTCATCCCTTCCACAATACAAGATCCAGAACAATCCCCCCATGTACAGAATGTATAAAGAGAAATCTCCCCCCAGGACTCATCCCTTCCACAATACAAGACCCAGAACAATCCCCCCATGTACAGAATGTATAAAGAGAAATCTCCCCCCACCCCCAGGACTCGTCCCTTCTACAATACAAGATCCAGAACAATCCCCCCATGTAGATAATGTATAAAGAGAAATATCCCCCCAGGACTCATCCCTTCCACAAAACAAGATCCAGAACAATCCCCCTATGTAGAGAATGTATAAAGAGAAATATCCCCCCAGGACTCATCCCTTCCACAAAACAAGATCCAGAACAATCCCCCCCATGTACAGAATGTATAAAGAGAAATCTCCCCTCAGGACTTATCCCTTCCACAATACAACATCTAGAACAATCCCCCCATGTACAGAATGTATAAATAGAAATCTCCCCCCCCCCCCACGCCAGGACTCATCTTTCTACAATACAAGATCCAGAACAATCCCCCCCCCCCCCATGTACAGAATGTATAAAGAGAAATCTCCCTGTGATGAAACCCGACCCCCGTCCTTCTCACCAACTCGTGTTCGAAGGACCTGCCGATCTCACACCGCGCTGTCACTTGTGTAACAATGCCACTCTCAGCTGTGCCCTGCACAAAGATTTTCCAGCTGGCAGGACTACAATCCAGGTGCCAGCAGCCTGAGAGCGATTGTTACTGGGTTAGGTTAATTACGCAATTAACCCTTCACACTGCCACTACCTCCTTTTTACAGAGACGGAGGAAACTCACAAATCCTAGCAATAACACGAAATCAGCATAAGCGTCTGCAACACACACTGTCACCACAGACAGGGATATCGGAGGATTATTACATACAGGAACACTCTTCCAGGGACAGGGATATTCAGAGAATTATTACACACTGTCACCACAGACAGGGATATCAGAGGATTATTACATACAGGAACACTCTTCCAGGGACAGGGATATAGGAGCATTATATATACAGGAACACTCTTCCAGGGACAGGGATATTCAGAGAATTATTACACACTGTCACCACAGACAGGGATATCAGAGGGTTACATACAGGAACACTCTTCCAGGGACAGGGATATCAGAGGATTATTACATACAGGAACACTCTTCCAGGGACAGGGATATAGGAGGATTATTACATACAGGAACACTCTTCCAGGGACAGGGATATAGGAGGATTATTACATACAGGAACACTCTTCCAGGGACAGGGATATCAGGATTATATATACATACAGGAACACTCTTCCAGGGACAGGGATATAGGAGGATTATATATACAGGAGCACTCTTCCAGGGACAGGGATATTAGAGGATTATTACATACAGGAGCACTTTTCCAGGGACAGGGATATCAGAGGATTATTACATACAGGAACACTCTTCCAGGGACAGGGATATCAGAGGATTATTACATACAGGAGCACTCTTCCAGGGACAGGGATATCAGAGGATTATTACATACAGGAGCACTCTTCCAGGGACAGGGATATCAGGATTATATATACATACAGGAGCACTCTTCCAGGGACAGGGATATCAGGATTATATATTTATACAGGAACACTCTTCCAGGGACAGGGATATCAGAGGATTATATATAAAGAAGCACTCTTCCAGGGACAGGGATATAGGAGGATTATTACATACAGGAGCACTCTTCCAGGGACAGGGATATCTGAGGATTATTACATACAGGAACACTCTTCCAGGGACAGGGATATCAGAGGATTATTACATACAGGAGCACTCTTCCAGGGACAGGGATATCAGAGGATTATTACATACAGGAACACTCTTCCAGGGACAGGGATATTAGAGGATTATTACATACAGGAGCACTCTTCCAGGGACAGGGATATCAGAGGATTATTACATACAGGAGCACTCTTCCAGGGACAGAGATATCAGAGAAATATATATTTACATACATACAGGAGCACTCTTCCAGGGACATGGATATCAGAGGATTATATATACATACAGGAGCACTCTTCCAGGGACAGGGATATCAGAGGATTATATATACATACAGGAGCACTCTTCCAGGGACAGGGATATCAGGATTATATATTTATACAGGAGCACTCTTCCAGGGACAGGGAAATCAGAGGATTATATATACATACAGGAGCACTCTTCCAGGGACAGGGATATCAGAGTTTTATATATACATACAGGAGCACTCTTCCAGGGACAGGGATATCAGAGGATTATATATAAAGAAGCACTCTTCCAGGGACAGGGATATCAGAGGATTATTACATACAGGAACACTCTTCCAGGGACATCAGAGGATTATATATACATACAGGAGCACTCTTCCAGGGACAGGGATATCAGAGGATTATTACATACAGGAACACTCTTCCAGGGACAGGGATATCAGAGGATTATTACATACAGTAGCACTCTTCAGAGACAAGGATTCTTTAGTTTGCATTAAAGGCTTTAGAGACAGTTTCAACACTTTTCAGAAAATAGGATTTATTACTAAAAAGGTCAAAATGGTGCAATAAAAATATTTACAGAAAAATACGTAACAAAGATATAAAGAGAGCAATAAAGCAACAAATAAAAGAAAGGAGTTGAGAGGGCAGAATACTTGCAATGTCCTTAGTTTTAGCAGAGTCCAATCATCCGAACAAAAAGATTGCCTTGGCTCTCCAGTCCATTAGATTTTTCCTGGTTGATGTTAATCTCTTCACACCGGCCACACACAAATGTGCGGGCTCCCGGCATCTGGGTCTAGACGCTGAGCGGCCACACATTTGCGTTCTATTAAAAAAGGACATATGTGCTGAGAGCGTGCTCCCAGCACACATGTCCCATACTCATGGAAAGGTCCCGATCTCCTCTTTCGATCAGAACCTTTGCCGATCATGTGACCGCTGTGATGGCACGTCACATGACCCTAAACCCCGCCCCATCTCCTGGCTTCCGGATCCCTTAAAGGGCCGGGAGGCGCCGCTGTGAAGGGGTTAAACAAGAGCTCTCTTTCTCCAGCCTGTCAGTCTTTTTCTATCATATTAAAGGGGTGTCTCCTGAGAACAAATGACCAATCATCCAGTTTGGGGGTGGGGTACTAGGAGGTAACCAAGGTTATGACCAAGTCGCCTTACAATTCCATACTAAGGTTAATAACCTCCAATAGGTACAGGTGGTATTCTAGTAACTGGCAGATTCATATCCAGAATTATATTTCAAACCCAGGGATACCAAACACAGCGTCCCCTTGTCACCCAGGAGGGAAGAGACCGCTTCTTCTCTCTTCCTAGGTTCTAATGTAGTCATGTAAGGTCTTGTTTGACTCATATTAAAATGATCTATCCAAATATGTACCTAATATTAATGTGTCCAGTTCCTGCTGAACTTTATGAATTGTATGAACAATGTCTACATGTGGAATGTATGTTTTATGGCACGCTCTAGCCCTAATGGCCTAACAAGTCATGGCTGGCTGAGTTATTGTTTTACGATGGGGCAGAGGAAAGTGGTTTTCAAAGCAGACCCCTTTTTTTTGATTGAAAAGATACTTTTATTGCATAAGCATCAAAAACAACATGTTACGTGTAATCGGGGTACATCTCACCCTGTACTGCGACGCAGCGCACCACATAGCAATACAGTTCCAAACATACGATAAATACATTCAGGCCAATAAATACATTCGCTCAGCGGTATGATGCCTGACGTGATGTGCACGGAGGATGAATCCCCCGGACCACCACGTCATGCATGACGCCGCTTACCCCAAAAACTGTAGCATCCTAATACGATATACATTTCCTAGTTACTATGTCATGCACGAAAACGATAACTGAAAAAAACACTATCAACAATAGGCATCGGGTGTGTGGGGGGGGGGGAAGGGGGGGGGAGGGGGAAACACAGGCCCGAAGCTTTATTGAAGGGACAAAGACACGCAAGGGGGAGTAGGGGGAAGGGGGAAATCTTCAGACGTCCTCTTCCTCCTTAAAGTCCAACAAGGAATAGTCTCTGAGCAGACTGAGGATCAGTCTGCGGCAGTCCTCAATGGACATCCTCTCCCGCTGGAGTGTGAGGCGCTTTCTGGCGCACCATAAAGCGTCCTTGAAACAGCACAGCACCCGCCAGGCGCCGTCAATGTCCTCCAAAGAAAAAGTTCCACAGAACAGTCCATTCAAAACCCCAAAGTGAGTGATGGCTGTCTGTGGCACAAAGTCCTTGAGTTCAGGTTCCAGGGCCCCCAACAGGGTCTGAGCAAATGAGCACTCCCAGAAAACGTGATAGGACGTTTCCTCATGGGTGATGCAGAAGGGGCAGTGTCTGTATCTGCTCAGGTTCCTGGCATGCATAAATGTCCTGAGAGGCAGTCCCCCCTGGATAGCCATCCATGCCAGGTCTTTGTGCCTGTTGGTGAGGATGTTAGAAGAAACATTCCTCCAGACCACCTTGCAGGTGTCTGAAGGCAGGCCTGGAACCGACTCCAAAATGTCGCTGGCTCGGATGAGCTTGTAGATGGTCTTTGGCTTCCACAAGTCCGGCTTGACTCCCTGCAGCCCTTGCTCCCTGATGAACTTGAAGGTATCCAAGTAGAACCAAGGAGTGTCCCAGTTGTAGGGGATGGAACTATCCCAGGTGTCCCACCCCAGGGACCTCCAGAGAGGCAACAGGAAGAAGCGAGACATTGCGTTCCCGCCAGAGTCCATAGTCCGTCTTGGCAAAGTTCTGCGGACGCAGTTGCAAGCAAAGAACACCCTCAGCTGGGTGGCGATGTCGGGCACGCCCTTACCGCCCTTGAGGGGTTCCTTGAACATGACTGCCCGCTTCACTCTGTCCATCTTGGAGCCCCAGATGAAGTGAAACACCGCCCTGGTGATGGCCTTGCAGGTGTTGACCCGGGGGGGCCAGGCCTGGGCGAGGTACTGCAACACAGGGAGAATCTCGCTGCGGAGTACCAGTGTCTTCCCTTCGATGGTGAGGTCTCTGAGGCTCCAGAGTCCAAACTTTTGGCGCATCTTGGCCAGTCTCTCCTCCCAAGACTTCAGGGCTGCGCCCTCGGCACCAAACCAAACTCCCAAAATCTTCATGAAGTCTGTCTTGATGCCAAAGGGCATGGATGCAGAAGAAGGCAGGAACCACTTTCCGAAGAGCATGACTTCCGACTTCCCGCAGTTGACCTTTGCCCCCGAAGCTTGGCCGAAGTCCTCGCAGGTCTGGACGAGCAGGTCGATGGAGCGCTGGTTGGCACAGAACACCGTCACGTCGTCCATGTAGAGCGAGCACTTCACTTCCCGTCTGTCTGGTCCCGGTGCGGTGATTCCCCCGATCTCTGGATTCCGTCTGATGCATTCGGCGAAGAGCTCTATACAGCAAACAAAAAGCAGAGGTGAGAGAGGACAGCCTTGTCTGACCCCGGAGAGAACCGGGAAGGGGTCAGTCTTCCAGCCGTTCACCTGCACGGAACTACAGATGTCATTATACATGATGTCAACATATGAACAAAACATTTCCCCGAGACCAAACCTGCGCAGGGCTCTGCACATAAACCCATGGGAGACACGGTCAAAGGCCTTCTCCTGATCAAGACTGACCAGGGCCGCGTGCACACGGCGGTCCTTGATGTATTGGACCGTGTCCCGGACAAGCGCTAGGCTGTCCGCAATCCTGCGGCCAGGAATGCCACAAGTCTGATCCGGGTTGATGATCTGTCCGATGACAGCCTTCAGTCTGTTCGCCATGACCTTGGCGAGGATCTTGTAGTCCACGTTCAGAAGAGAGATGGGACGCCAATTTTTCAAGTCACATCTCTCCCCCTTACGCTTGTACAGGATCGTGATCATCCCCTCCCTCAACGAAGGAGGCATCTTGCCCTCCACCACCATCTCCTCGTACAGCTCGAGCAGGTCCGGGCCCACGAGATCCCACAGCGCTACATAAAGCTCCGCTGGGAGACCGTCGCAGCCCGGGGTCCTGCCTTGCCTAAAGGATTTAGCGGCAGAGTGCAGTTCCTCCAACGTCAAGGGGGCGTTGGTGGCCGACAAACCTGCAGGATCAATAGTGTTAGAGATACCTGACAAGAACCTGTCGGCCGCTTCCGAGTTCGTTTCTTTAGGAGAGTAGAGGTCGGAGTAGTAGTCGCTGACCACTTCCATCACGGCCTCCTTCCCCTTCTGGAGTGTTCCAGTCTTGTCACGCAGCTCCGACAGGGGTGTGTGTCCTGAGTGGAGTTTCCTGAAAAAGAAAGAGTTACACTTCTCACCTTTCTCGAGATGCTCCACTTTGGCACGGAAGACAATGTGCCTGGATTCTTCCTCAAAGTGCTTTTTCAAGCACTTCTTGGTGTCCTCCAGGTCTTGCCTCACGTCCCAGCCACAGTGGTGAAGGTCCTGCAGGGACTGCAGCTGACGCTGCAGCCTCCTGAGTTCCTTCCTCCTGGCACACACTTGCTGGCGTCCCCTGGCCTGAAAGAAGCTGCGCAGCTTGACTTTCACGAACTCCCACCAGTCGCTGACCTTAGGAAAGAAAGCCTTCTCCTCTCGCCAGGCACCGTAGATTTCCCTGAGCTCCGCTAGCAGTTCCTCATCGCCCAGCAGGGTGCAATTCAGCTTCCAGGAGCCTGGGCCCGGGGCAAAGCCCTCTCCCAGATCACCTTGAAAGTGAATGGCCCTGTGGTCAGAGAAAAAGCAGGGAACCATGGAGAACCCGCGGTGCCTGACTGCCCTGGAGGTGAGCACAAAGTCAATCCTGGAGCGCACGGATCCATCGGGGCGGCTCCATGAGTAGTTCACGGAACCGCGCCCCACGGATCCCACTGCGTCTCGCAGGGAAGCCTCTGCAATCATCTCCCGGAGCAGCTTCGAGGTGACGTCGAGTTTTGCGTATATGCTGGAGCTGCGCCCATCCTCCTCTATCGGACAGTTAAAGTCACCGCCGATTACTACTGCTCTCGTTGTGGCGAGTTGCGTCCGCAGGGTTTGGAAAAGTTCCAGCCGCGCGTTCTTCTCCGGGGGGGCGTACACGTTGATGAGCCTAACGGGCTCCCCCGCCCACGAGCCATCTATGACCAGAAGGCGGCCACAGACGAGCTCATGGACGGAGTCAACAGTGAAACGTCCTCCCCGGATGAGAACCGCAACCCCTGCAGACTTGCAATCGCCACCCCCAGACCAGTAGGAGGGACCATGGGTCCACTGGGAGGACAAATGAGTGTACCTCCTCAGAGGGGGAAGTGCGCACTCCTGAAGCATGTACACATCACTCTGCTGTGTGGAAAGAAAGGTCAGCACAGTCTGCCTCCTAGACACGTCCTTTATGCTCCTCACATTAATGGAAAAGATAGATATCTCAGCCATCATGGGAAAGAGATGAAGGGGTTAGTCGGCAGGGGCTGTGCCTACCTCCCCTGGGGAGGGGGGGCGACCTCTGTGACCTCTGTGGCCTGACAAGTGTCCTGGCCCAGACCAATCTGATTGAGGACCTCGTTGAGGACCTCATTGAAGTCGGTGGAGAGATCTGGCTCCGACTGGGTCAGAGCCATCTCTTCTTCCACCTCTTCTTCCTCCAGCGTGTCGAGGTCCTCCCCCACGGGGTCGGGGCCTGCGACATTCTGGAGGACGGCAGGCCGCTTGGTGGCAGAGGAGGTGTCCTCCGCCGCCGGGCTGGCCTGCTCCTTCTTCCGCTTCCTGTACCCCGCCGCAGAGTTGCTGACAGGGGTAACAGGGGGAAGGGGCGGGAAGTCCTCCTGGGAGGACAGGTCCGGGGGGGGGGGTGGGACCGGGGCAGGGGCAGGGGGGCAGGGGGGGGGTAGGGGCAGGGGGACCAGGGGCCGAGGGGCCGGGGGCCGGGGCAGAGGGACCAGGGGCAGGGGCAGGGGGACCAGGGGCGGGGGGGCCAGGGGCGGGGGGACCAGGGGCAGGGGGACCAGGGGCAGGGGGACCAGGGGGACCAGGGGCAGGGGGACCAGGGGGACCAGGGGCAGGGGGACCAGGGGCAGGGGTACCTGGGGCCTGGGGGGGGTTCCTCTTACCCGGGTCCTTTGGAGGCTTTTGTGGCGCTGGTTTGGTGGCCGGGCCCTTGCTCAGGGCCCCGGCGTACGTCCTGCTTCTTTCTGGGCAGTCTCTGTAGACGTGCTCGGACCGTCCACAGAGGTTGCAGGTTCTGGACCTTGGGCAATCCTTGGTCTCGTGACCTGCAGACCTACAGAACCTACAAGAAAGCACACTGCATTCCTTACCCTCGTGCCCCGGCTGGCCGCACTTGCGGCATGACTGGGGTAGGTCCGGGTAGTGTAGGAGTCCTGATGACGATCCCAGGGAGAAGCATTGTTGCAGGTGTTGGAGATCTCCAGCGGGACGATCTCTTAGTAGCCTGCAAAACACAGCCCACTTACCAGTCCAGAAGCCGTTGGTGTCTAGTATCCGGACTGGGTCCTTCAACACGACACAAAACCTTTGGAGGTAGGTGGCGATGTCTCTGCCGGGGACGTGAGGGTTCCTCATGGACACCGTGATCCTTCTTTCGTCCCTTTGAATGGGAGAGTTCGCAGCGAACTTCCGGAAGAGGGAGTCGGGTCCAGCGGTCTTCACTGCCTCCCAGTACCTTCTGCACACCTGTAGTGAGACAAAGGTGACCAGGAACATACCTCTCACAAAGGACTGCACCGACAGGGTCTCTGCCTTGCTAAATCCCTGCTCGAGTATCATCTTCTTGCCGAAGACTTCCGGGGTCATTTCCGGGATTCTGCCATCCACCTCTTTCAGCCGCAGCACGACTGTCTGCTTCATCCAGGGCTCCAAGGGAGGGAGACCGTCTGCAGGGCCGGGGCGGTCTGGGGTGGAGGTGGAGGCGGAGGCGGCTTCTCCCGGGGTCTTGGCGGTGGTGGCGTTCTGTGGCTTCTTCACGGTCTGTTTCTTCCCCATCTTGGCGCAGAGGAGTTCAGAAGGGCTTCCCAGGGATCTTGGTCGGGTTCCTTCTCCTTCTTCTTCCTCGGCGGCTTCACTCTCGCTTGCTTAGCCTTTGAAAAGGCTATTGAGCGTCTACTGCCCGGAGGTAGTAACGCAGAGTGAACAAGGGGGGGGGAAGATCACAAACTCGTTCTGTGTGGGGGCTAAGCCTCAAACCCAATAGCAGCAAGTAGGTGAAGCCGAATTTAATCGACGATCCTACAAGGCCGAGAAGAGGGTACCCCACACAGACCAAATGGCTTGGATAGATACAAGTGTTTCTCAACGTCCTAGCTGGAAGCCGGGACACCCCTAAAGGCAAGGTCGATACTACACTTGATCTTAGCCAAAAGGCCGAGAAGCGATTGCCACTCCAGGAGCACATACACCGCGGGCTTCTTTCTCAGCCCGGCCAGACCAGAGCAGCCCCATCCCAACCAGGAAGGCATCAGAACTTAGCTTAGGGAGAGCCTTGCCTACCTCCGGGGACAAGCCTGGTGCACCGGGCCAGAATCAACCCCGGAGGATAAGACTCCTCCACCACTCTCACCTTTCCATCAGAAGAAGTACTAACCAGCGCCCCCACCCAACAGGAGGCACCTACATCCCCGAAAACTGATACTACACTTGATCTTAGCCAAAAGGCCAAGGAGCGATTCATACATACACATACTAGGGCCAATTTAGACAGGAGCCAGTTAACCTACCAGCATGTCTTTGAAGTGTAGGAGGAAACCAGAGTACCTGAAGGAAACCCGCACAGGGAGGACATGCAAACTCCAGGCAGGTGGTGCCATGGTTGGGATTGGAACCGACGACCCGAGTACTGCAAGGTGGAAGAGCTAACCATTTAACCATTGTGCTGCCCACATGGCACCCTGCATGAGATAGGCTGCTCTGAAGAACACCGCGGCCCGCAAAATGCCAGATCTGGTGTGAATGAGCCCCTATTTCCTCTATAATGTCTTCACCTTTCTGTATCTCATTCAGCAGGAGATTGGACATTTACTACAAACTCACTATCCACCATGACAGATGACTGGGGACAAGCCTGGTACACCAGACCAGAATCAACCCCGGAGGAAAAGGCTTCCCCACCACTCTCACCATTCCCACCAAATTCCATCAGAAGTGCTAACCAGCGCCCCCACCCAACAGGAGGCACCGGTATTCCCTCTCCCAATCACTGATACTCAGGAGCGGACTGACCATCTGGAAACTCGGGCATTGCCCGAGGGCCCGGGGTCAGTAGGGGGCCCCATGAGATTCCCCTGGTACCTTTTTCATAGGCTTTTTTAAGTTTGGGCAAGGACACAGGGGCACCATGATCCCCTATTGCCCGGGGGCCTCATGAGTTGTCAGTCCGCCCCTGCTGATACTACACTTGATCTTAGCCAAAAGGCCGAGAAGCGATTCATACATACACATACTAGGGCTAATTTAGATAGGAGCCAGTTAACCTACCAGCATGTCTTTGGAGTGTGGGAGGAAACCCACTCAGGCACAGAGAGAACATGCAAACTCCAGGCAGGTGGTGTCGTAGTTGGGATTCGATCCTACGGCCCTAGTACTGCCAGGCAGAAGTGCTAACCATTTAACCATTGTGCTGCCCACATGGCGCCCTGCATGAGAAAGGCTGCTCAAAGCAGACCCCTTGCACCAGACTAATTAGCGGTTTACAGCCCTGGAGCTTCATCTAGCTGTGTTTTATTTAAGATAAGAGACCCTTTTGATGTCCATTCAACTTACAGCTATAAATTCCATACCATGAGGGAGGAGGGAGGACAGCAGAGACAACATGGCTGAGACCTACCAAGATGGCTGTCACGTACAGCGTCCATGTGTCTATTGCGCACAATCGTCACAGAGGAGGCGGAGACAAGACCAGTTCCCCTGCACAAGGAGAGAGGTGAGCGGTCTTTATTACAGGAAGTGAGTAGTCTTTATTACAGGAAGCTCCACCCACTACAAAAACCTACAGGAGGGGGCGTAGACAAGACCAGTTTCCGTGCACAAGGAGAGAGGGAGTAGTGAGCGGTCTTTATTACAGGAAGCTCCACCCACTACAGAAAACTGCAGGAGGGGGCGGAGACAAGACCAGTTCCCCTGCACAAGGAGAGAGGTCAGCAGTGAGCGGTCTTTATTACAGAAAACTACCGAAGGGGGCGGAGACAAGACCAGTTCCCTGTACAGGGAGAGAGGTCAGCAGTGAGCGGTCTTTATTACAGGAAGCACCACCCACAACAGAAAACTACAGCAGGGGGCGGAGACAACACCAGTTCCCCTGCACAAGGAGAGAGGGCAGCAGTGAGCGGTCTTTATTATAGAAAAGTACTGAAGGGGGCGGAGACAAGACCAGTTCCCCTGTACAAGGAGAGAGATCAGCAGTGAGTAGTCTTTATTAAAGGAAGCTCCACCCACTACAGAAAACTACAGGAGGGGGCAGACACAAGACCAGTTCCCCTGTACAAGGAGAGAGATTAGCAGTGAGCGGTCTTTATTACAGGAAGTTCCACCCACTACAGAAAACTACAGAAGGGGGCAGAGACAAGACCAGTCACCCTGCACAAGGAGAGAGGTCAGCAGTGAGCGGTCTTTATTACAGAAAACTACCGAAGGGGGCGGAGACAAGACCAGTTCCCTGTACAGGGAGAGAGGTCAGCAGTGAGCGGTCTTTATTACAGGAAGCTCCACCCACTACAGAAAACTACAGGAGGGGCGGAGACAAGACCAGTTCCCTGTACAAGGAGAGAGGTCAGCAGTGAGCGGTCTTTATTACAGGAAGCTCCACCCACTACAAAAAACTACAGGAGGGGTGGAGACAAGACCAGTCCTCCTGCACAAGGAAAGAGGTCAGCAGTGAGCGGTCTTTATTCCAGGACGTCTCACACTGGATTCCAGCACAGATCTGGAAGAAATACACAAAGCACACCGAGATTCCAGAAGAAGTCACATGACCGATGGATTTATTATCCCGGAGTTCTGCTTTAAACATTCAGAGCTGGTGGAATTACGAATGACGGATGAATGGCATTGAGTCACGTGACTGCGATTCATCTACTCTGACGCCCATCCAGCCGATAGACCGCCCTATGATCCACCCGCTCTCGGATGTTCCGTTTCAGATCATGGTGGAATGTTCGGCACCTTCGCCTTCACCCTGCGGAACGCTGGCGCAGAGTTGGCAGCGCTGGGTGGCCTTTGAGCCGGGGGAGGGGCAGGAACATACAGAGTGTCTGGTGGCTTCACTCCATGTGTAGACCGACTGCTGTCTGCAGGAACGCAGTTCACGGTGAACAGACCGATGCTCCGACCAGGGTCGTACACCCGACACAGACGCCCCGGACTGCCAGGTGCATTAGCAGGTTTATGGGGATGATCGGAGGCCAGTTCTTGTCCAGCAGAAGGAATCCTCCCCGGACCCCTTAGTGAGGGTGGGGGCAGGGTGGAGCAGAGAGCTTCCTGTGTCCTCCTGGTGGCGCTGTTCAGTTTTGGGTGAGGAGGACACGGCGTCAGCTTGTGTCGGTGTAATTCGGGAGGTCCTGGTGTCTGTGGAGGAGTCTGGCGCTCCTGATCGCTCTTTACAGCCTCCAGAGACCTGAGGAACAAGGAAACCACAAAATTAGGGGACATGAACTCTTCCAATGGATCAGTCGAGGGTCTGATGTGGTTGCATTTTTGGTGTGTTTTTTTGAGTCACGTGTCCTCTTTACAGGTGCACAACACCCTGGAAATGCAGCAAAAATGCACCTGAATTTGCATTTTTGGTGAGTTTTGACTCCCGTGTCCTCTTCACAGGTGCAAAACACACCTGGGAAAGGCATAAAAAACGCACCTGCGGTTGCATTTTTGGTGCGTTTTTTTGAGTCACGTGTCCTCTTTTTATAGGTGCAAAACACCCTGGAAATGCATCAAAGACGCACCTGCGGATGCATTTTTGGTGCGTTTTTTTGACTCACGTGTCCTCTTTTCACAGGTGCACAACACCCTGGAAACACAGCAAAAATGCAAATGCGTTTTTACACTGGCGCAGTGTGCAAGCAGCCTTAGACATTGCTAGATGTATTATTTTATTTATTGTCAGCACCTGAATTCAACGTTATACCAGCCTCTGTGTACAGCAGAGCTCAGACTGGGGTTGGAAAAAGCAGCACAAGGAGCCAATCACATGCGGCTGTGCTAACAGAAGCTTGCTGATAGACGGAGAGAGCAGAGTGACAGAGAGAGCAGGTGATTAGTCTGCTGCTTTTCCATTCATTGTCCAATCACAGGCTGGGGGAGGAACCTGTAAGCGTTAAAGAGGAACTATACTCCCCTCCAATCCAGCGATGTGCCGACCCGGAGCTCCCCGCCCGGCCGGCTCCCAGGTCCCGAGTGCTGGGCGCTGTCATTGCCTGGGCGGGGAGGATGTTGCATGCATGGGAGTTCAGTCAGAATTCGGCATTGCCAAAATTGTACAATGAGCTGCACCTATGACAGGCAGGTAGGTAGGTTTATTGCGGAAGAGACAAAGCATGTCCAGGGGTGGACTGACAATTCATGGGGCCCCCGGGCAATAGGGGATCATGGGGCCCCTGTGTCTTTGCCCAAACTCAAAAAAGCCTATGCAAAAGGTACCAGGGGCATCTCATGGGGCCCCCTACTGACCCCAGGCCCTCTCGAGTTTCCAAATGATCAGTCCACTCCTCAGCATGTCTCTGTGTCATGGTTGTGCAGAGAGCAGCCCGGATCCTCCTCTTCTCGGGTCCCCTGCCTGCTCTCCCGGCTCTTCCCTCTTGCAGAGTGCCCCCAGAGCTAGCTGCATGCTCTGGGGGCACTCGTGCGTGCTCGCTTCTGAGTCGCTGCTGCGTGTGTATGGGAGAGAGAGACTCTCATGCACATGGAGACCGAGATTGGACTCCTGATCAGTCATTGCTTTCCTTCTTTAGAAAATGCTAGATGCCTGGCAGCCGTTGGATTCAACACTGACTCACCCACCAAGGATGCTGCCAATCAGAACTCCCGATTTGCCACTGAAGTGGAATTCCTGAAGGGGGCAGTGCTCGCGCACCCCAATAAACACCCCTCCCCCCCCCCTCACCTGGCCGGCGTCCTGTTCTTGGGTTGTACAGGTGTCAAAGATGGCGGATCGCTCTGCAGATCTCTCTCAATAATCCGTCTTTCCTCCTTCAGCTCTACAAAGAAAAAAAAAAACATTTTTCAAAATCCCAGACTGTGAATGGTGATGGTGGCCAGGCGATCGGTAGGATTTTTGTGACACACAACATCCATGCCGGTGTTGGGAGGAGACGGGTACCTGTCAGAGAAGGTTCCGGCAGCGGTGTTTGGAACTCCTCAGCATACAGATGATCTTCTTCAAGGAGTTCCTGTATAGAGAAGAGAAGGAGGAGACGTCAGATCCATCCATCCATCCACAGATCCCGATCACACCTAGACCATCGACCTGGAGATACTCCCCATCACAGGGGATGACCCCATCAGAGTCCCTCTTACATTTAGTATCCCCATCAGAGTTCTCCTTACATCAGGTGTCTCCATCAGTGTCCCCCTTACATCAGGTGTCCCCATCAGTGTCCCCCCTTACATCAGGTGTCCCCATCAGTGTCCCCCTTACATCAGGTGTCCCCATCAGTGTCCCCCTTACATCAGGTGTCCACATCAGTGTCCCCCTTACATCAGGTGTCCCCATCAGTGTCCCCCTTACATCAGGTGTCTCCATCAGTGTCCCCCTTACATCAGGTGTCCACATCAGTGTCCTCCTTACATCAGGTGTCCCCATCAGTGTCCCCCTTACATCAGATGTCCACATCAGTGTCCCCCTTACATCAGGTGTCCCCATCAGTGTCCCCCCTTACATCAGGTGTCCCCATCAGTGTCCTCCTTACATCAGGTGTCCCCATCAGTGTCCCCCTTACATCAGGTGTCCCCATCAGAATCCCCCTTACATCAGGTGTTCCCATCAGAGTTCCCCCTTACATCAGGTGTCACCATCAGAATCCCCCTTACATCAGGTGTCCCCATCAGAATCCCCCTTACATCAGGTGTCCCCACCAGAGTCCCCCTTACATTAGGTGTCACCATCAGAGTTCCCCCTTACAACACTATCACCCTATTTTCACCGGGCAATCTAGCCAGTAAATCTGTTGTTTTTCAACAGAACAAGCTGTCCTGCAGATGTATCCTTTACAGGGATGAGGCAAGCCTGACACTGACAGGTGAAAATATAGGAGAAAAAAAAAATTTAAGAAAAACAACAACAAAAAACGAAGGCAGACGCCGCATCTAATGAGTGGTAAGCTGAAATATGTGACGTTTTAAAGGGGGAGGAATGGTGGCAATCTAAGGAATTACCCCAAATCTATGGAATTTTTTCTGTACAGAATAATTTGGAGAAGCTGGAAAGATGCCAAATCCTCTAACTTCGGGGCCACCAGACCATTGTATTCTATATTTACACCTCAACTAATAAAACTTTCCTCTGACAGCGACTGCACTGATTGGTCATCCAGGCGATGGATGCACCATGTGTCAGAAATGGTTGTTCTGTGCAGCAACCAGCAGGGGGTGATATGACTGCACAGACCAGACTCCATGGCATAGACTGATTTCTGAAGTCATTGGGGGAGATTTGGTTCACACTGACGCGGTGCGCAATTCTCAGCGTTTTCTGTGCGAATTCCGCACCGCATGAGAATCGCACCCCGTTCATGCGAACCGCTGCGGGTGTGTATGTTAGGTTAACAACACCCCGAAATCGGTCTGCAAAACGTGGTGCGATGTGCAGAATCGGATCGCGTAGATGTGAATACCCATCCGATCCGATTCTAGTGCGGACATAAAAAAGGGTCCTGCGTCTTTTTAGTTTGGATGCGGTGCGAACAGAGCCATACATAATGTACGACTCCGATCGCACCGCACACAATTCGCATGTGATTTGCACAGGAATGTGGTGCGGTTCCTGTGCGAATCGCATGCGATGTACCGCACCGCATGTATGTGAACCCGGGCTAAACCTGGATGGTGCAAAATCAGGTGCAGCTGTGCATGGGGGCCAATCAGCGTGCAGGTTTTATGGTTAACCACTTCGCGTCCGGACGCTTTCCCCCCCCTTCCAGTCCGGACGCTTTCACCCCCTTCCAGTCCAGACGCTTTCCCCCCCCTTCCAGTCCGGACGCTTTCCCCCCCCTTCCAGTCCGGACGCTTTCCCCCCCTTCCAGTCCGGACGCTTTCCCCCCCTTCCAGTCCGGACGCTTTCCCCCCCCTTCCAGTCCGGACGCTTTCACCCCCTTCCAGTCCGGACGCTTTCACCCCTTTCCGGTCCTGACGCTTTCCCCCCTTCCCGGTCCTGCCGCTTTCCCCCCCCTTCCCGGTCCCGGCGCTTTCATCCCCTTCCCGGTCCCGGCGCTTTCACCCCCTTTCCGGTCCCGACGCTTGCCCCCCCCTTCCAGTCCCGACGCTTTCACCCCCCTTCCAGTACCGACACTTTCACCCCCCTTCCAGTCCCGACGCTTTCACCCCCTTCCAGTCAGGACGCTTTCCCCCCCCTTCCAGTCAAGACGCTTTCCCCCCCTTCCAGATCGGACGCTTTCCCCCCCCTTCCAGATCGGACGCTCTCACCCCCCTTCCAGTCCGGACGCTTTTACCCCCCTTCCAGTCCGGACGCTTTCACCCCCCTTCCAGTCCGGACGCTTTCACCCCCCTTCCAGTCCGGACGCTTTCACCCCCCTTCCAGTCCGGACGCTTTCACCCCCCTTCCAGTCCGGACGCTTTCACCCCCCTTCCAGTCCGGACGCTTTCACCCCCCTTCCAGTCCGGACGCTTTCACCCCCCTTCCAGTCCGGACGCTTTCACCCCCCTTCCAGTCCGGACGCTTTCCCCCCCCTTCCAGTCCGGACGCTTTCACCCCCCCTTCCAGTCCGGACGCTTTCCCCCCCCTTCCAGTCCGGACGCTTTCCCCCCCCTTCCAGTCCGGACGCTTTCACCCCCCTTCCAGTCCGGACTCTTTCACCCCCCTTCCAGTCCGGACGCTTTCACCCCCTTCCAGTCCGGACGCTTTCCCCCCCCCTTCCAGTCCGGACGCTTTCCCCCCCCTTCCAGTCTGGACGCTTTCCCCCCCCTTCCAGTCCGGACGCTTTCCCCCCCCTTCCAGTCCGGACACTTTCCCCCCCCCTTCCAGTCCGGACACTTTCCCCCCCCCTTCCAGTCCGGACACTTTCCCCCCCCTTCCAGTCCGGACACTTTCCCCCCCCTTCCAGTCCGGACACTTTCACCCCCCTTCCAGTCCGGACACTTTCACCCCCTTCCTCTCCAGGCCAATTTTCAGCTTTCAGCCCTATCACACTTGGAATGACAATTGCGCGGTCATGCAATACTGTACCCATATGAATTTTTTAGCA